>NC_056728.1:370638789-370766289 GCF_019279795.1 Protopterus annectens | reverse complement strand
CCAGTTTGTTTCTTTTAGAGTGTAGTTAAGGTTGGGTATGTTTAGTTTATGGTCATCTCTAACTTGCCTAAAAGTTATGCAGTTGGGAATGTTAGTAAGTTTGCGTAAGAGAAAAGTGGGAAGATGGTCACTGAGGCTATCTGCCTGACTACCTACCTGGTAGCTTTGTTTGGGGCAATTGACTAGTGTCCACTCTAGAATGGATTATGTTTTTTTTTTTTTTTTATCAAGTCTAGTGGATTATTGAATGAGCTGATAAAAAACAGATAGATTAATATGACTGGAGGGGTTGTTAGAATTACAAGCTATCCAGTGTTTAGCTGACCTAGTAAGATAGGTTCCTGCTGTAGATTCTCTGAGATCCACTGTAATATTTCTTCAATAATGGGGGAGTTATTTCCTGGGGGAATGTAACAGCAGAGAATATTGACTTTTTTTTTTTTGGTGTTTAATACATATAGAATTGTACTTAACTCATTCACTCTGGAGCAGCTCATAAAATGCTACCTGCTTAATTCCATCATAGGAACAGCAGTGCAGCCTTAGCTAATTTTCAGAAAATCCATGTGTAATACCATACAGAAAACAAATGTTCATAACTCTTTAACTATAAGAGCTAGACTAAAAATGTAAATGCGAAAGTTGTTCAGCAGACACTGACCTTTCCAATAGTATAAATGTTGATAGTGTGTATCAAAGTCATTATTAAATATTTGACAAGGAATGTTGATATTGTGCATATGTTTACCTTTTTGGAAAAGCAAAGCACAATATCTTGGTCAATGTACCATGTAGACCCATACAATTTTTATTTAATTTGTTTGTATGAATGTCAGCTTTAAAATGATACCTTAACCATTACTGTGTGATGCTTCTTTACAAAGGTATTCACAGAAATATGATTAATATAACTATTGTTCATAATTAATAAATAAACAAAGCATAATATCTCATCACCTGTAATAGACAGAGGCTGCATATCAGTGTACAAGTTGTGTGGCTCAATGTCAGCTTCAAAATTATGCATCATTTGTGTCATCACCATGCTCCCTTGCAAAGATATGGGCATAATAATGAGAAGTACTGGAAATGTATAATTTTTCATAATTCTACAAGACTAAACAAACTGTGATATCTGTACATGTGTAGAGCACACCGACTCATTTCTTTTACCATGTTGTAAGGATTAACTCTGTCTTCAAAATGTGGTATTACTTGCAAAGTTATTTACCAAGATATGAAAAAAAATCATAATTTACATAACCTAAGTCCAAAACAAACTTTGATATCTGTACATGTTTACAACATAAATACACAGTTCTTTTACCATGTTGGACCTATGAATACTGTCTTCAAAATGAGGTATTACTTAGCACATTGAGATGCTTCCTTGCAAAATTATTTATCCAAATATGAAAAAAAATCATATTTTTTATAACCTAAGTCCTAAACAAACTTTGATATCTGTAGATGTGTACAACATGCACACACAGTCCTTTTACCATGTTGGAACTATTAATACTGCCTTCAAAATGAGGTATTACTTAGCACATTGACATTCTCCCTTGCACAGTTATTTGCCAAAAATATGAAAAAAAATCATAATTTCCATAAGACCTAAACAAACTGTGATATATGTACATATGTACAGCACAAGGCCACCTTTCTTTACCATGGTGTAAGGACTAATACTGTCTTGAAAACGAGGCATTACTTAGCACATTGACATCTTTCCTTAGCTAAGTCATTCACTAAAATATAAAAAAAACATAATTTTCATAACCTAACGCCTAAAAAACTGTTATCTGTACATGTGTACAGCATACAGACAGTTATTTTATCATGTTGTAAGGACTAAGACTGTCTTCAAATTGAGGTATGACTTGGCACAATTACATGCTACCTAGCAAAGTTATTTACCAAAATAAGAAAAAAATCATAATTTCCATAACATGAGTCCTAAACAAACTGATATCTGTACATGTGTACTTCATTCAGGCCCTGTTGTTTTACCATGTAGACACATAGCATTGTAAATATACACATTTTTGGTGCAGCCAAAATACTGCTGAATGGATACATGTAAAGAGAAAAAGCAGGGTAAGGACTGGCACTCCACTAATATGCAGTGGACAGGCATGGGCCTTCAGCTCATGGGTGTCTGAAGTGTCCCATACCAGTGCTGGCAAACCACTCAGACTGCTGGTAGCAGCAATGACTCCCAATTGTATGCAATGCCAGCACTCTGCCTTACCTCTGCCTTTTCCACTTACATGTGTCCTTTCGGCAATGGCCATAAAGGAGTCAAAGGGGGGAGCTAATGTTAAGCCTCTTGCCCTGACCTATGCACATTTACTACACCTGAAGGGAGGACGATTGAGTGGAGAGCTACACCAAGACAACATGTGAAAAGACCAAGACTGACCCAGGCTTTGTCTTTTTGCATGTGTCCTTTCCCGGAGGGAAACATTGCATCACAGTGGCACCCCTGAGGCCATGCTTACCTAGGACAGCAGCACTATGGGACTGAGCTGAAGAGTCTCCATGTTCCCAACTGTGATCCAGGTGGATCATAAGATCCATGGTGGATGGGTATGCCCCCCATGATGCACCCACCGACGCAAGAGCAAAAATGACAGAAACAAACTGGTGGGGGGAAGGCTTGAAATGACTGCATGCAGGCAAAAACCCAAAACTGGCTTGTTCATTCATCAATGTGATAACAACCTCTACTTGTGTGAATAACAGTGACAGCTGCTGGGAGTTTTACCTGAAAAGTGCTAATGACCCAATGCTTTATTATAACTGCACTTATTGTTAATGTGATAATGAGCTGCATTTCATTACCTTAAAGTTATGCATGCTCAGACAAAGGTGACAACTGCTGAACATAACCTTTTGAGTAGGCATTCATTATATTAAAAAGCAAAATGAGGAAAAAGTGCCTTAAAGTCACACGAACCAAAAAGTACACCAAAACACTCTGGAATTCAGTAACCACAGCTTCACAAGTGAATCAGGCAACAAAATGTATTCTTCTTTTTATCAAGGTCTTTATGGACCTTGGATATACCAAAGATGGAAAGAACATTGGGTCTGTCTAGGACCAAATATTGATATACTTCAGAACTAATCGTGTCATCCCTAACCATTTCTTTAAACATAAAATCATTTTTTTTGTATGCAACATTAATTTCATTACAGGACACTCTGATGTACCTATCAGTGTTGTTCAACATGTCCAAAATTTTGGCTGCATACATAATACCATCCATAATAACCACCCCTCCCCCCTTGCCTGGCTTCATAACCCTGATGTTCACGTTCCCCCTCAGGGATTTTAATAATTTGTTTTCTTCCTTCCTCAGGTTGTCATGTCTAGTAAAGTTACTAAGGCAATGTCTGAGCTCTAATTCAACCTGGCTCTCAAAATTCTTTAACTGGGGGTGGAGAGTGCATTATATGTATTCTTTTTCTTAATCGGATGACCAGAAGATCCATTATTCTGTAAAATAAGTTCTAAATTCTTTTTTCTTAGAAATAATTTCAAGTCTATTAAAACGTTCAAAATACTACTCCCAGTACTGAGTACAAATTTGAGACCTTTGCTAAACAAAATAAAATATATAGAATCAATGTCTAAATAACTGTAGTTAAATATACTAAAATCCTGGTATCTATAACTAAACCCATCCACTAAGATACCTTCACCACTAGCCATGTCATGTGCCATATAAGGTTTCTGGGCATACAAGCTTAGTACCTCCTCCATTTCTGTTGCCCCCCCCCACTGAAGTCCTGATAGTTCACTGGTGTCTGTTGTTTGATTCTCTCCGACCTCCTCAGTGGGGAAAATTCCAAGGGGTCATCCAAAACATACCCCTCTTGACACACTACCTCTTGAAAATTCATACATTCCCCTTCAATGTTCCATTCACCATCTTCATTTCTCTCTCAGGGTTGGTCCCCCCTTGCATTTTGAGTATCATTCCAATATTGTCTCCTAACATAAGTCCTAGGTTTAGGATAAGACCATTGTTCCCTATGCTCCAGTAAGTCCCTTTCTATTTTTTTTACATTTTCTCTTGTGAATATATTTAAATTTGTCTTTGATTCTGTCCTTAACTTTACAATATTTCAGTTTTTCAGCGTCCACAGTAAACAGGAGATGAATAACTATGCCGTGGTTAATTTTGTACATTTTCTTAAACAACATAGCCATCTCTCTCATATTGTTGTTAATAATAGCTCTCATAATGTTCAATCCAGCATCATTAAAAATTTTTAGCGACTCTTTATGAAATAAACTACCCTTCCCCACATTGTTAGGATATTTGTAAATACGCAACCCCTTAGACCCCTTGTCCCTCTCAATGTATTCATTAAGGTAACAGTCATCCATATGCAAGACTTTATATCTGAACATTAAGTCATACAACATTTCCACATTAGCATTGTAACAATTTGCATTGTCTTTGTTCCATGTCCTACCAAAATCTGTGCACTTGTCAGCAAAATTGCATTTACTGTTTGACCAGTCAACCATGTCGTGAATACCCCCCCATGTTAAAGTCTCAAAAATGTTTCCAGTGTTGCTAACTAAACCAGAACCAAAATTAGAACAGTCACCTTGTTTTTCTTTAACAATGGTTTCATTCTTCCCATTTGGACCACAGTTCATTGCCCCCATAGATAAAGATGTTTATATATATATATATATATATATATATATATATATATATATATATATATATATATATATATATATATATATATACACACATATACACACACACAATCAACCTCTTTGTGCAAGACATCTCAACAAAGTCTGAGAAAGTGGGGGGACAAAGGCTCAAAAATAGGGACATATTTTAAATATGGATTTTTATAAGCTTAGAAAGTTGCTAGAGTATCATGGTTTGTTTTAAATATATTTTCTGATAGATTTCAGGTCTGAACCACAAATGGTTGCCTTCATTTAGTGACTTCAATGCTCACATCATTCCAGTGATTTGTCAGAAATGCACAACAGTTATGAGGAACAGATCAATAATATCAGCCACATATCTGGACAGTCTATGAAAATCTGGACAGCGGAGAGGTATAACTGCAGTCATGTAATAGAAGGGAAAAAACACTGAGAGCTGCCAACCATTTCACCCAGCACTATATAAACTACAGTCAGACAAACACAACACTACCCCATATCAGCTCTGGAGAATTACTCATGCATTTGCAAATATATCATGCACTACAGGGATGCAACTGTAGTGAAAAACAGACATCAGTGAGAAATTGTCTACCCACAACCATTTGCACCACAGTCACAGCAACATACTAATAAGCCAGCTGAACTCTAGAGTATAACGACTGTTTGAACAAACATGTCCTGATTGCCAGTCACACACTACTCCTACATATACTGCCCCAAGTCACAGTGTAGCTGGAATCCTGAGGTGTTACGGGACATGTCTCAGTCTGCCCCTGAAAACATATACAGCTGACAGACCACCAGAAACTGTAGCAGCATGCACAGTCAGATAGAAAAGGATCTATGATACTCACATCTGCCCCTCTCCCTACGCAGCCCAGTAAACATTTACACAGTACACTGCTACACAATCTTGACAATCTAACAATGGCCAGACATACATAACTCTCAACTGTACAGATTTCAACAGAATGTCCAGGGTGTGGGACCATATTTATGGCCACTGCCTCATAACATTTCTGGGATTCTGCTAAATCACTAGGATGATATCAGGAGTGAAGTGACTAAATAATGATATACCATACCTCTGAACCTCTTAATGCAAGACATCTGTACAAAGCCTGATATACTTGGGGAGAAAGGGCCAAAAATAGGGACATATCTTAAATAATGGTGCTATACACAGAAGAAGTTACAGATGTTACAGGGTTTGTTGTAACATAACTTTTCTGAAAGATATGAAGTCTGCAACACACATGGATATCATCATTTAGTGACAGCAATCCTCAGATTATCGTACTGATTTGCCAAAAACAAACATTGTCTGAGGGACAGACCAAACATAACAGGCAAACCTCTGGACATTCTCTGGAAATCTGTACAATTGAGAGGTACAGTATGTCATACACATATCACTGTCAGACTTCAAATCACACAGAAAATGCATGTCCAAACAGACCATGTTAATCTAGCAATTTCCTAACTATATAACAGCAATACTTAAAATATGTCCCTAATTCTAGAACTCTCTCCCCCATTTTGTTGTACTTTCTCCACATTTCTTGTTCTAAGAGGTATTTCCACCTACCCTTTGTGATGCTGTAGCTCCCACACCTCCATAATGTCCTCCTCACAGACAAGGAAAAGGGGCAAGGCTCACATGAAGGACTTAATTATAGCACTGTGTTGCCATGTCATTGGCTAATGAAAAGACAACACAGCTGTTCTGGATGCAATTAGCTAGTGGGAGACATCAGTTGGTGCACTGGCCATCACCTGCTCATGAGCATTACCTACAAAAGCAAGTTGCTGCCTATGCAAAACCGGTCTGACCCTTTATATGCAAAGAATGTGAATAGAGAAAGATGAATAGAGAAAGACACACTTCTCAATTACTCTGAGAAAACACTACAGGACTACAACAGGTATGTCAAAAATTAAGCATGTAATGGAATGCAGAAGGGGAATGCAATAATGGGAAATAGGAACTTAAACAATAGGTCTCAACAGGACTTGCTAGACTGACATGTTGCTATCCAGCACCTATGGCCATCCCTTTTGGCTATGTCTGCAGTGACATAGATCACAGGTCTGGCCCCTGAGTAACGCCAGCAAAGGTCAACTCACATATGACTACTACTGGAGTGTCTGTTGTACAATACTAACTGTGACACTGCCAAGCCAGCAACCTGGGATGTTGTAAATATGCATATGTCACTTGTGAATACTACTATGATACATATACTTGTCTTACAAATGTAAGAGACCTATATAGGGTGTGTGCATAGTAAACAACTGGTGCAGAAGTGTGTGTTGAACTGTATGTGATATACTGAGCTCATACCTTTCAACTGTTCAGAGTTATGCACACTGACTGCATCTTTGTCTCATATTTGTAGTCATTCTCTCGTAGAGTTGTGTTATGTCTGGCAAATCAATGGCAAATCTGTAAACACTGATGTCATAACATAACAGCATATATTTGAATGTCAGATGTCATATCCTTCAGAGTATTTATGTAAATGCAACACCTACAGTGCTATCAACTGTCTTAAGTGTGTTACAGCAATATTTATAAAGTATCACTTTTTGGGCCATTGCCTCCATTTATGTGTGCCTTTGTCCAGATGTCTTGCTCTAACAGGTTGAGAGGTATGACTGAGCTGCAAGGGTGTAAACACAGTGTGCCATACTGACAAAGAACAGAAATGTATATCAAGTATTACCTGTGCACATGTATATATTAATAGGTGTAGCTGGAAGCCTCAAGCATACAAGCATGTGTTGCAAAATGTCAGGTAAATAAGCTATACTTGTTTTCCAAATGTGTTATCTTAGTTTCAGTGCATCAAATGGATATAAATGCCTACAGCTACAGGTTGTTGTATTGCCATGAAATAGAAATGATTACTAGATTGATTATAATTACCAGGCTGAAATTGGAAAAGTGTTCAACTGTGTCATAACTTTGTGTCCAAGTCTACAACAGACATCTATTTGAGCAGCTACATAGCTGTATGGACTCAGCAATACCCGAGTTGTAAAACTCATCTCCCACAAGATAAAGTAAACCTCTGTGGTGGACAGCAGCAACACACAAACCCCATAATAGGTGGAAATATTGGCTGTACAGGGCCAAGAAGGAGCAGGTGCCAAATTGGAAGCAATCTCACCTCTGTCTGAACAAGCAAATAAGGTCAAAGGTGAATTACTCTAAGGCTAACTAGGAGTACAAATCAGACACATCCATCAAGGCCAATCACAAGGCCTTCTTCATATGCCTGCAATCTCAGAGGCAACAACCCAATCCACTCTGTACTCGTGGTCAATAACACCACAGACACACACGCCATAGCTATAGCCAACCTGCTGCAGAGAGGTTAAGTGAAAATGTCACCCCCTGTCCCCCCATCAGTATAGGAAGACGTGCACAGCACCACACCCCTCCCCTCATCATCAGGGAGCAGGTCCATAATGCCCTGTCAAAGGCAACAGACTGAAGTCTCCATGGGACCTGATAACACCCCTGGCTGCATCCTACATGAACTCAGGCATGTGCTCTCAGCTCCATTACACACTGTAGTCAACTAAATCCTGAGCAACAGTGTCATCCCATTTGCACAGAGGACAGCTACCATCATTCCTTTACACAAAGGTTGAGCATCCACTGACCCAGCCAATTATATGCACATCAGCCCAGCTACCCTGATCTGCAACACCGGTGAAGTCATTATCAAGGACCTTATAAACAGGGATATTGGTAACCTGAAAATGCTGGCGCCCACACAGTTTGGTATTGTCAAAGAGGGATCAGGCCTGTTAAACCTGGTCAACTTATTTGAAGCGGACAACAAACACACGGACGAGGGGAAGATGGTGCACACTGCCTACCTTCACCTAGCCAAAGCCTCTGACAATAATCCCCAGTTGGCTATAATACATAAGCCTACTCAGCTAGGTACTGACCTGTATATTACCAGGTGGGAAGCTAACTGGCTCAATGATAGTACTCACTCAGTCAAAGTAGTGGAAGCCACCTCTAGTAGTAGACCCTTAAAGAGCACTGTACCCCAAGGATCTGCCTGAGGGACTCTACTGTTTGGGATATACTGCTCTGAGGTGCAAGACAAAACCAGTGGCCTGTGACTGACCAGGTTTACAGATGACTGCAAGCTGGTCTCTGTCCTACATCCTCCTAGTGATGTGAGCATCCTCCAAGAGGCCCTAACCCAAATCAATGACTAGTGCCAGAAGCATTGCCTCAAACTGAATGCCAGGGAATGCATAATTATCCTTGTTGTGGTAGATGTCATCCACAGTAGTTATGAAAGTGACAACAATGTACTCAATATGCAATCAGGTGTGAGGTGACTTTGCACAAAGGTTGATAGCAACCTGACAGTTTCTATGCACGTTGGCACTATTGTACAGATTGCTGTCTACATGGCCATGTCACAAATAAGGGTATGTCATCCAGGAACCAGGTGGCCTGAGCATCCCTGTACTCCACCCTTATCAGACTCATTACTGAGTACAATGTCTCATTTGGCATGAAATTTGCCAACTACATTCAGCAGTTGCAGACAGCACAGAGGTTCCTGACCAGGAAAATCTAGGGTCTACAACACCTATCCTATGCAGATAGGCTGAAAGCCCTATCGTTCTACTCAGTCTCATACAGACTGATCATAGGTGATGTGTTTCTGGCATACAAAGCCATTCCCAGTCCAGCCTTGATGGAGCTTCTGCATATCCATAAGACAAACCCCACTAGTGCTATCTGCATGCAAGGTCCTCACCTGATCTGTTATATGATTAGCACTTGTTGTCGGGATACATGTGTGTCTCACACAATACACTGTCTGTAAAATACAGTCCTTCCCCATGTCTAGCAGAGTACCTCCCTAGCCTTCTTTAAGTAGAAGCTGAATGATTGCATGGGAAACACAAAATACACCCCAGGGATCCCAAATGGGATCCCAGCTGGACAGGGGAAACAGGTGCTGACTTTGAGGGGACATGGGCAAAGATCTGGGCTAGGATTATGAGGACATCCAGGACAATAGCCTAGTATCATCCTATGAACCTATTCATATAGTACTTTACACATTTCCTGTATGTATTGCAGACTGTCCAGCAATTTGTCATACATGTACCCCTGTGAGTCTGAACTGTGTAGTTACTGCATTGATAGAGTATTCCCTTGTTCCTTTATGAGTTATTATCACATACCATTACACCTTGTCATTGTGTCTGGTCTGTATAGCACTAAGAAGTCAGCTCTTACAGTACTTGTATAAGCACTTGGTAACACTGTATAGCTCACTTCAATAGACCTGGTCTTGGTCACACTTAAAAGTTTGCTAATAGGCTCATCACATAGTAGGATGTGTCACCCTTTGTTGAAGGCCTTATAGTAGTTGTTAAAGAGATGGATTGTAGCAGTCCAAACTACCTTAAGGTCTGGGCTGCTGGAATACCTCTCAACCAATAAGTGCAAGAAATCTGGACATAGCCCAACAAAATGGGGAGACAAACACCCAAAAACAGGGACACATTTTAAATATTGCTCTTACAAACTTAAAAAAGTTTCTAGAGTAACAGAGTTTGTTTTAACATACATTTTCTGAAGGATCTGAAGTCTAAAACTCAAATGTATGTCATTATTTAGTGACTTCAGTCCTCAGATCATCCCAGTGATTTGCCAGAAAACCACAATTTTTGTTAGGAACAGACCAAATATATGAGCCCAAAATCTGTACATTCTGTGAAAATCTGGAGAGTTGAGAGGTATTGCTGCAGGGTCCATAGGTATCAATGTTGTGCCAGACTTTAACAGGAGTGGCACGTGCACACACATGTGTGTGTGTGTGTTTATGTGATTCAAAACTCAAATAGCAAAGTGCGTGTGTCATCTACTTGGCCGGGACCCAAAGTACTGGTTGGACAGAGAGGCCGACAGATGTTTTGGATTTACTGCTCTACTGACATGTTAACCTCATACTTGTACCAGTATGCAGTGTTATTGGGGATGTGGAGAGAGAGGGAGAATGATCCCCACACTGACTATGAGCTCTGTGTGCTCTGAAGGTTAATTGTACTTTAATGTGCGTGTACTTGTCATCCTGCCATCATGTACATCCATCACTGGTGGTAGTGGTGAGTATATAGGCTCCCTGATGATTGGGCCAGTGCAGGGGTGACACACTGACAGTACATACTGGTGGATGCAGATGGCATATCACATCATGTACCATCACTGAACCCCTCTCAGTCTGACAATGTCAAACAGGGTTATTTCACAGATTGTCCAGGTCTCCTTGACCATTCTTGACATACTCTGCCTAGGTGAGTGTATACTCCACACCTGTATCTGATTGCCTCACATCTATGGCTACCATCCCTGGTGACCCTTGCAGCAGGACAGCAAGTTATAGGCAGTAGTAGTGGGTGGATACTAGCACAGGGTCAGCAGCAGTGTGTACATACTGACCATACAATGTATGGGAATGGAAACAGTACCAGATACCCAGGTACCATCACTGTGCCCCAAGTAGTCTGGCATGCCACAGACACATTCCCCAAACCATGCGGATGAACATCATGCATTGTTCAACTGGTGTGTGGAAATACACATTTGCCTGGCAGTGGGGTCTACATCTTTCAGGCACATGTACGCATTCCATAAACATCTGGGTGCTTAGGATGTCACCTATGAACTGGTCACCCTACAACACATATGCACTGATCTCAGTTATTGTGCAGCTCAGATGTTCCTGGAATGTCCACATGCTCCTGTAGGATCACTCACTTATTTGTGGGATGTAGGCTTTAGTACATTGTACTGCGATGCTGACCATAGGGGAAACCCAGCAGTCGATGACACATATGTGTGTGAACACATTACAATATAGTCTGTCACAGCAGACAGGCCGCATATGATATTACACGTACTGTACCAGGTTACTAGCCTGTGGGCCCTGAGCGGCCATAACCCTAAGCCACATGTTAGCCCATGTGTATGTAAGGCAGCAACTGATGTCCCCATCCAACAGGGACATAGGTGGTGTTCCAAAGGTTTATGTGCCACTAACCATCCACTTGACCATGTTATGCCTGCAAAGGTATAAGTAGCTACTCTGCCTGATGTGGACAGGGTGCCCATTCCCCTGCAGGGTGATTCTGTGTGACACACACTTATGCTGTCAACAAAGCCAGTCCAGGTCACTCACCATGCGGAGGTTGTTTGTCTGTGTGTGTGTGTGTGTGTGTGTGTGTGTGTGTGTGTGTGTGTGTGTGTGTGTGTGTGTGTGTGTGTGTGTGTGTGTGTGTGTGTGCATGTGTGTTAACAGAGTGGAGCATGACCTGCACTTGTGCAGCAATCCGTGAAATGTGGAGTGTGTGATTGCCTGGCATGCCAGAGTGAGGTGATGCTTGTGGGGTATGTATGGCACTGGGTAGAGGCTTGGCCTCATAGCCCATAGGTGTATGGTAAATGTCTGATTGCCTGGTATGCCTGCCTGGCATTCCTGGTAGGAACTTCTGTGATGTCCCCAGCTGCTGCATGTGCTGTCTCATGTGAATGATGAATGGAGGATTATACACATTAATGGTCCTCATTGGGAGGAACATGACACATCAGAACCAGGAGTGCAATGCATGCTGTAATGCCAGTATGGTGAAACTATGTACACAAATACTGTGCTGATAGATGGCAGGGGTATGTTGTGGTTGTTAGCGGTGGATAGTGCTAGCAAACGTGGATATGCAGGATCTGTAAATAACATTGTCCAATGTATGAGGTCCTGTGATGTGTTTTCCTGTTCATGTTTTTCAAGTGGAATGTCACATCAGTGGCAACCATCCTACTCAGATGCTGAGACTGCAGAAATAATTGACATGTTACAACTGTATCATACAGTTCTCTTCAGTCAGAGCAGACAGCAGCTGCAAGAGTAGACCACACTGTGGACCAAAGTAGTCACCGATATAAACAATGTGGGTCAGCACGGCTGAACCTACGAACAAGTGCGGCACAGGGCAACTGACCTTATACAGCATGTCAGACAAAGGGCTCCTGCTGTGGCCAGGGACTGTACAGCCACAGGTGGGGGTCCTGCTATGCAGGCCCCACTTACACCAACAGAGGAGTTCATCGCCAACCTTGGGGAAACCACTGCGCCCCAGGAAACCATACACATCCATGTTGTGGAGATGGGTGACACAAAGACAACAGATGAGGAGCATCCAGGTAAGGCCCCAGTGGACCATCAATTCAATACTGTATCATTCATACTGGCAGCCATAGAGTATCTAGACACATATGTGAAGTCAAACTGCATTTATGGGTGGGGTTTTGTAATGCAGACAAGTGCACATCTATAGTGACTGACAGCAAATTGTGTAGTATCACACCTTGTAGAGTACATGTGCAGAAATGCATCATTTATCTTGTAACAATGCCACATATGAGTCTACTGACAATACCTCTCCCCCACAACTACATAGGTCCCTCTGGTCTGGATGGGGAACAACAGCCTGAGGCCGGTGAGTATGGAAATGCCTTGTTGTGGCTCATCAATACTCTGGGCATGTTAATGGCATGCATTTTGCCATGCACACAACTGTTTCATTTAGCCATATGGCAATATGTGCACTTGTGGTGGGGTTAACTGCAGTACATCACAGTGGTCATCACAGGAGCCTATTTGCAGGAGCTGTAACATTTCTGTAGGTGTTGCCACTGTGCTATACAGATGTACATCAATAATGTTTACATGGGTGCAGTGTGTGTTAGATGAAGGCCCATCACCTACTACCTCTCCTTACGTATCTCAGAGGTGTATATTAGTAGCAACATTAAGTGGACATAGCTGCACTGCATGCTGTTGAGGGCCTATCCACAGTGTGTATGTTGTGGTCTGATTGTGTGTTGTGCATGTCATCATTCAGATATTGTGTGATCTGTATAACGCTTTTGTGATACCTCAACTATATGTGTCTGTGCATGTGCATGAGTGTGTGTGTGTGCATGTGTGTGTGTGTGTGTGTGTGTGTGTGTGTGTGTGTGTGTGTGTGTGTGTGTGTGTGTGTGTGTGTGTGTGTGTATCAGCAAACCTTATAGTGCAGGTATCAATTAACAATTGATATGTCTTTCCCTCACAGGTGAATATAGAGATCAATGTCCCTCCCACTCACATCCTGATGTCAGTGCCCCTGCAGACTCTGATGATGATAGTAGTCATAGTGAGGAACAGGTGGGGTTGACGGGGGCTGAATCTGTGCCATCAGTTGGGATACTACTTTCACCCAAAATGTCCCAGCACACAGTTAGTATGCCCACACAAACCCAGTTCTCAACAGCCACAGATAATGGACAGTTGGAGGGTGGTGGCATAGAACAGGCTAGTGTGGGGATTATGACAAGTGTGAGTGTAGACACCAGCCCTAGCCAGAGAACAGGTGAGGTCCCACACAGGCAGATGGAGAGGGGTGCTCGAAGGAGGACTGCTGCCCATCAAGCCCCTGCCACAAGTGTCAGCAGGTGTCACCAAAAGCATGTTTTGGTCCATCATGGAAGCACATACACATTCTGAATGCAAAACCAGACAGATGCTCAGGTTCATAAATGCAACACTTCTTGCCATGCGTGATGACTTCCATGGCCTTGGTGATGCCACACATTATTATGCTGATGTCGTGGATAGACGGTGGGGTGAGACATTGTCAATCCTCGACCGTGCAATGTCTGTGCTTGAGCATGTGGTGGGAGTGGGGCATTGGACACGTGCACATAGATCTGCAAGAAGATCAGCTAAGAGTCAACGGGGCCATGCACATTCAAACTCCCATAGTGGCAGTCCCACTAACACTACTGGAGGGAGGGTGCTGTCCATACCACAATGGAGCAGGCCATGGGCACATGGTCCTGGCTGGTCTGGTCAGGGACATTGATCCAGCAGACAGCAGTCATCATCAGGGAGTAGTACTGCATCTGGCCTTTGGCCTGGTAGTGCCAGTGAGACTCATGGCCCAACCAGTTTCCATGTCCATGGCAGAGACGGTGAACTCTACAGCCTGCCATGTACGGTCCATGGCTGTCCAACATACCCCTGTGTAGGGCAACCACATGGCTTGACTGTGTGCATGCAAACTCTCACACATCTTTCTCAAAGGCAGGTCACCATCAAACAAACACAGCACCTCTGCATGACTCAGTTAGACAACACCCCTCCAAACACCCACACATGATGTCAACCGTATGGCCCAGCCTAGGCCTCTGCCAAATCCACACTACACCATGTGCATATGGTGATACCTATGCCACATCCCTGTTATCTATACCATCGATGCAGGGACATACTAATATGGGTCTAATGCACATGGTGAATATAGTACAGTGTATTAATGTAATGCTGTGTAAGGTGTTTTCTGCTGACAATTGTTATGGGTACACATCAAAGTGCATGTACCTTTTTAGCCATGATGCATTATTGCTGTTACTACTGATGACTGACTGTAGTGTCACATACTGTATTCTGTTTGTTCTCCAGGTGTCAGTGTGTTTGCAGGCTGTGGGCCTGCTGACATTACCAACGATGAGTCTGGAAGAGTGGAAAGACAGTGGCCTTGTAATAGCCAAGGTACAGCTGTATATGCACATGTTTAACAGGTGTGTATACATGTAACAGTTTGTGAGGGACAATGGGGGCAGACAGTGTGACCTTACATACATACCCCTTAACACTGACAACTAGCCTTCATACATGTCACCAGGGTGTTCTGTAGTACTACATACATACAGAGGAAGTTACTTGAGTACTGGTACTATGTCTCCCACAAGCCTAGCTGTTACTTTATCCCCAACAGATTCACCTATCAGCACCTGTTGCCCCTCCCATTTTTTTTTCATCCACTCAGCCTTGATGCAGTTGATGAGGGTATGCATGGTACTGTGTCTGACAGGTTTCGGGACTGTATTCCTGACACCAGTCAGCCTGTGTTAGCCTAACCTGACAATCACTAGCATGCAAGTCTGGCATCTTGTGCTGATAGTGCACACAATCAAAGTTTTGTACATGGGGTGACTGTTGAAGGGCTGACCACAACTTCTACCTGCCCAGTTTTACAAACAATAGTGCTTGATACATAACCGAAACACCACAGTGGTAATGTAGTCCTGCAGTATCGGCCACTACTATTCAAGTGGGTGGCAATTTCAGGGACTGTTAGTATTGCCAATGGTGGGTTCAGGGGCTCTTAACATGGTATAGTCATCTGAAGCACACACACATTGCTACATGGGGACATGCATTGAGACACACATACACACAGAGTTGCCACTTCTCATATTAGATTACTTACCTATCCATTTATGCACAATACACAGTGATATGATTATTGCAAGCACCACAGAACCTTTGTGTTAGAAACTAAGTAACTGTGCTTGTAAGGTGGATGACATCTGTAGGGGCTGAAACTAGGTTGGCAATGGGGGACTTAACAGGGTGGAAGTGGTACACAAAATGGTATAACCATCACATACACACAGTAAAGACAGCCATAGGAGATATGCTTACAGAAACACATAAACAGTTGCCATTAGACAGGTTAGTAACTCTATGTATCCATTTGTATGTACTATAGTGCTATGGACACATTACATGCACCACAGAGATGACATGCCTGGGACATAACTTACTACTTCTTACAAGTAATCTTGAGAATGCCTTCATGGATGGTGTGATAAACCACCCAAAATAATGACTGGTCTTATATATTGTAGAATCAACAAGAAAAAATAAATTCCGGGTAGCCAACACAGCATACAGCAGACAACTGTTAAAAATAAAATGTTAACAGTTTCATTTTTGGTCTTATATATTGCTCTTACAATCCTGGACAAGTGATAGAGTAACAGTCTTTGTATCAGCATGATGTCTCAAAATACTTTAAACCACACACATACACACATGCTTATATGTACACGCAAACATTTGCCAGAACTGAGATTAGAAACCCTGCCTATCTAGTCATTTGTATGATACTGTTACATAATTATAGCATGCGCCATGGAGCTTAGAGTGCAAATGGCTGTCCAAAGGTACTTCAAAGGTGAATGACATTAGTGGTACTTGTAAAATAGGACAATGGGAAGTGTATTGGGTGGAACACACCTTAAAATGGTATAACCCACCCCCAGGAGATATGGTTCTCACCCAAACACACAGGATATGGTTCTCACACACACACACAGTATCACAGCTATTAATATTGAGTTTAGAACCCCTACCTACCTAATTATTTGCACTACTATGTTACGCAGTTATTACACACACCACAGAGCTTACAAGGCTGAGGAATCTCCAAAGGTACTTCTAAGGTGAATGACATCAGCAGCCCTTATAAAGTAGGGTGATGGGAAGTCTACTGGGTGGGAAAGGCCTCAAAATACTTTAACCTCCAAACATACACACTTACAAACACTTACAAACACTTACACACACACACACACACACACACACACACACACACACACACACACACACACACACTTACTTGCCAGAACTGAGATTAGAACCCCTGACCTATCTAGTTATTTACACTACAGTGTTATGTAGTTATTGCACGTGCCACAGAGCTCATAGGGTTGAGGACTGTCCAAAGGTACTTCTAAGGGGAATGACATCAGCAGCCCTTGTAAAGTAGGCCAATGGGAAGTGTACTGGGTGGGAAAGGCCTCAAAATACTTTCACCTCCAAACATACACACTTACAAACACTTATACACACACACATTTGCCAGAACTGAGATTAGAATGCCTACCTATCTAATTATTTACACTACTGTGTTACGCAGTTATTGCATGTGCCATGGAGCTTATAGTGCTGAGAACTGTCCAAAGGTACCTCTAATGTCAATGACATCAGCAGCACTTGTAAAGTATGACAACTGGGAGTGTACTTGGTGGGAAAGGCCTCAAAATACTTTAACCTACAAAAATACACACTTACAAACACTTATACACACACACTCACAAATTAGCCAGACCTAAGTTTAGAACCCCTACCTATCTAGGTATTTGTATTACAGTGTATACAGTTATTGCACATGCCGTGGAGCTTATAGGGCTGAAGGCTGTCCAGAGGTACTTCTAAAGTGAATGACATCAGCAACCCTTGTAAAGTAGGGAAATGGGCAGTGTACTGGCTGGGAATGGCCTAAAAATATTTACCCTACAAACACACATACATACACACACTTGCATTTACCAGGACTGAGATAAGAACCCCTTACTTATTTAGTTATTTGTACTACAGTTATCGCACATGCCACAGAGCTTATAGGGCTTACAAACATCCAAAGGTACTTCTAAAGTGAATGACATCAGCAGCTCTTGTACAGTAGGGCCTTTGGATGTGTATTGAGGGGGATAGGCCTCATAATACTTTAACCTACAAACACACATGAACACAAAGGCGGGTGATGTGATATTACAACCCACTACCTCAGTACTATTACACAATGTGGCTCACCTTTATCCTGGCACATGTGACTAGTTACAACTGGTATGCAACTGTCTGCAGCAGGACATCACTCTATGCCTTTCAGGTATCCTTGTCTATGACTTGCTCTGTGTATGTGTCTCCCAGGGTCTCTTTCTCTCCATCACTGTCTGTCTCTCTCTCTCTCCCCTATGCCTATGTGTGTGTATGCTTGAAGTACAGCTATATGTTGCCTATATATATGTCTGTGTATCACATGCAACAGATGCAGATATATCACATATGGGACACCTACAGCTAGCTGAGGGTAATCCTGTCCAATGGGTGTGGCTACAGACAGTTAAGGTGTACATAGTGGTCTGTATGCAAAGACATCTATGCACTATACAGTTATATACTCCGATGTGGGTTTAGACATGGGCTGTAATTCCCTTATTGTATGAGCATGCCCAGAATGACCTTCTGTAGTAAGAGCGGGACTTCATTCCAGAAATAGTTGTACTCTGGTCCTGTGTTTTGTATGCTACATCCATACCTGTCAACCTGTTAGTGCAAGAAATCTGGAGATAGCCTGCCAAAATTATTTATTTTTATTTATTAACATTTGTTAACCGGGAAAGTTCAACTTGGAACAAAGCCAATTTTCAGTGGAGGCTCGGGGAGAAATGCTCCAGACATGTCTTTGTAATGTGGGAAGAAACCGGAACACCCAGAGGAAACCCACATGAATGCATGGAGGACATGCAGACTCCACCCAGAAGGCACCCCAGCTGAGAATCAAACCGGAGAACATCTTGCTGTGAGGTGACAATGCTACCGCTGCACCACTGCACCATCAAAATGGGGGAACAATTGCCCAAACATAGGGAGATACTATAAATATTGCCCTTATTAATGTAGAAAGTTTCTAGAGTAACAGGGTTTGTTTTAGCAGACATCTTCTGACATATATGCTGTCTGACACTGAAATGTATTGTGTCATTACTTACTGACAGATATTCTCAGATTATCACAGTGAAATACTCGAGCTATACAAGATGTATAATGCACAGATGGAAATATTGAGCAAAACTATGGACATTCTTGCACAATCTGGCTGGTTGAGAGGTGTGGCTACAGCCGATTGGCTGATGAAGCTGTGTAAACAATCCAGCACCTCAGTGATATACTAACTGGGATCTCCTGCTTGTGTGGTATTCTTCTTAACTGAAAAGCCATATGCTGGTGTGGGTACAGAGTGCATTGTATTGAGCAGAGATGTCCATTATATGTGTGGTATATTTCACATAGCACTGTGATTTCCAGCTATGTCAGTGCCAGAGCAGTACAGAGTAATGTCGTGAACCACTGATAGATATTTGTTTATAGGTTGATATGAGGTTACTAGGCTATTGGGCCTGAAGCCCTTATAACCCTCACAGATGAGAGTCTAGCCCATGTTAAGACATGTCGGCACCCAGAGCCCCTGTCCAGCAGGGATATAGGTAGAATCATAATACTGTATTTTCTGTTTCCCATGCACTTATACAGGGTGCACTTCACAAGGAGTATTGCTGCAATCGGCTTGATGTGGACAGGGATTGTTATTCACAGATGGGGAAGTGTGTGGGACACATCTGTCACACCAACAAGCCCTATTGATATCATAGGCCAAGTTGATGTTCCGCCTACAGTTTGTTCGAGCGGACCTTGCTTTCCAGTTGTGTAACAGTCCCATCATGGCAGGGTCTGGCTTGCTTTGTATGCCAAACAGAGGTCACATCTAAAGAGTTTGTATGGGACTGAGTAGAGGGACAGTGCTGTTAGCCTATCTGTGAAGGGTAGTTGCTTGGGGTCCTGGAATCATCCAGTGAGGAACCTCTGTGGTCTCTCCAACTGCTGCATGTGCTTTGTGAGGTACATGCTGAAGGGGGTGTTGTACAAAATAATTGTCCTTATAAGCTTAGCATACATGGATCTTGTAACCTCTTTGTCCCTGGATGAGATACCCTTACTTCTGAATTGGCCCATCTATGAAGCTTTCTGTACAACAGAAGCAATATGGTGCACACACATTAAGTTGCAATCAACCTGGGTGGCCAAATTCCTCAGTACTGATTCTGTATGTAAGACATTGTTGTTAATGTGATAATATGTGGGGACGTCAGTCTCCCCGATGGGGATGATGATGCATCTGCAGGCATTCAGCTTGAGGCCATGTTTCTGGCATCTTTCAATTGTTTAGTTGAGACCCTGTTGTAGGACATCCACATCACTTTGGGTAATGATGACTGTTCCCAGTTTACAGTCATCTGCCAACTTGGTCAGCCATAGGCCACTGATTTTGGCCTGCACCTCAGGGAAGTATAGCTCATAAGCCAGAGGCCCCCAGATCAATCCCTGTGGTATGCCACTCATTACAGGTGTACTGCTTGGGTTGACTACCCCTATTATGATCATGTAAGTTCTATCAATGAACCAGTTTGCTACCTATATGGTAAAATTAGGATTGCTGCCTAGTTGACAGGATTCATGAACGATGGTCGAGCAGGGAATAGTGTGTAAGGCTTTGGCCAAGTCAAGGTGGCCAGAGTGCACAATTTTTCCCTCATTCAAGCATTTGCTGGGTGTCTCAGGGAAGTCATCCAGAGTTCACTGACATACCTCACCTTGAGAAAGGGAGACTGGGTGGGGTCAAGTATTTGGTGTTTGCCAATGTCCCTGTTAATGAGGTCCATGATGATCCATTGCATGGCCTTGCAGATAAGGCTAGTTAGGCTGATGGTCCTTTAATTTCCTAGATCGGTGAACACTCCTCCTTGGTGTACAGGGATGACAGTGGCTGTCCGCCACTCTGCTTTGACAAAGGTGGTACTCAGGTTTTGGTCATTTAGGGTGTGTAATGATGCTGCCAGTTCATGCCTGGGTTCATGTAGGTTGGAGACTGAGATGTATTCAGGTCCCATGAAGGCTGTCTTCTTGGCTTTGAGAGGGCGGTGATAGCCTGTTCCCTAATGATAAGGATTGAGTGGTCAGATACTGGGGATGTCCTGCTTTCTTGCTTGGGGGGCAGAGGGGAGACATTTCTGCTGAATTTGTCAGCCAGTAGATTGGCTAGATTTTGGGTATATGGTGTCCTTGACCACCAGTTCTGCATAGATCCGGGAGCTTCCTTTGGGAATGCATACAATTGTGAGGAAGGCCTTATGATTGTCTGTCATAGATGTGGGCAATTTGGACTTGAGGATGACCTTAGAGGATTTCTGTGGGCATCTTATTTGTGTTTCCAGGCTAGAGGTGATTACTTCCAATTGTGCACCTGCTCCTTCTAGGTTCTGGACATCAATGACATCCTTTTGTTACATAGTTCCTTTATTGTAGATATTTGCAGACTGGTTTGCTCTCCCTCATGGATGATGATGTTGCCCTGTCAGGTATTCCTGATTCCATGCTTCTGTATATATATATATATATATATATATATATATATATATATATATATATATATACATACATATATATATATATATATATATATATATATATATATATATATATATATATATATATACATACATATATATATATATATATATATATATATATATATATATATATATATATATATATATATATATATATATATATATATATATATATATATATACTTTTGTGTACATGTGGACATTGATGCCTGTTCCTCCAGTGGGGTAGGGGGCTGTTCAGCTGTTTATACCCTTCCTCTTTGTGCTCAGCATAGGAAACATTTTCATTTTACCATGACTAGGGGGTGTCAGGAGAGCTGGTGATATTGAATGTGACCACTTTTTTGCCGGATCTTACCAGGGAGGATGATAACATAGGGGTGCTGCAGTGGTTAATCATGTTGGTTACTGCCAAGTCCGACATATGTGTTACATCTTGCGGGGGTATCAAGTAGCTGTCCTACAGATTTAGCATTGATAAGATGGGGGAATCTCTGTGCATTTCTATTGTGGCATGGTTGGTTTTCCAATCAGTGTTTGGGTAATATAAGTCAGCCAGGATCGGGGTAACAGGTTGAATCTTGCTAGATTTGTATAGAGACAGATATGTGGGGTGCATATCCTGAGTCAGATATATTTGCCTGTAGCTATCGATAATTTGCATAGTGGTGTTGTCATCAGTTGACTGCCCTTGATTGTCTTGTGTGTGTCCCACTGTTTGACCAGCCTGGAGGTGTGTGTCTGTCTAATATATCTTTATACTCCACCTCATTTGACTTTGCTGTCCACATTTTGGGGTCTGGCTGTGTGATAGGATGATTGGTCAGGTAAAGATGGGTGGCTCCCCACAGCTGTGGCCCAGGTTTCTGTGAGTGCATAAATTTCACCATCTGCCAGGGTTACAAATGCTTGCAATGAGTACATTTTCCTGTTTAGACTACTAGCATTTAGCAGCATGGCCTTTACTTTGCATTTTGTTGAGTGTTATATGTTGGTAGCACTGACCCCTGACTTTCCCTAAAAAGGCACTATGGGGGAGGCAAGGACCTTAGCCAGAGGCCTGAAGGCCAAGTGAGACAGATGCAGGCCTTCTCTAGCAATGAAGCATGGTCTGTCAGTCATACGTTCCCAGGCTGCCAGGGAGTGGATACCCCTGGGATGACACCAGTAAGTAAGCCAATTGTTACTGACAATCATTTCCAGTTTGTATTGGGCCATCATTCCAGGTGATGGTAGAATGCTGCTTAATGCTAGGGACATACCTACATGGGACACATATTCAGCAAGTTGAATCATGTCTGTCTTCCTATAGTCCAGGAAGTACATCTGATGGCATTCACACAGCCATGGACTAGGCCAGAGTTATGACAGTACCTGTTGTGGAGTGACCTGAGTGCATATGTGTTATGGTGGATACTGGCACCTGACAGACAAGTAATCATGACTTTCTCCTTATCCAGCCTGAAGAGAGGCATGTCGGTGTGTGTCACAATGACATCTCATTTGAGTAATATATTGGGTTTATGTTAAGGCCTTAGTGGTTGCGAGACACTGGTGTGCGGACTATGCAGGTTCTATGGTGTTTAGGTTTGTGGAGTTCCCATGTGTTGTTGCCACTGAGTTGTCCTTTGTTTGTGTTTTTGTTTTGTTGATGACCCCCACTTACATGGGTGTGTGTTGTGTAATTGTGGGTGATGTTTACTGATTCCCCAATTTGTTCTATGTGCACATTTTCCATTTGTCTGGCCAGTAGTTCCCCTTCCCCTTATGTGTGTTTCTGTCATTCGGTAGACCAGTCACAGGCTTTGGCCACAGTGGCTGCTGTTATGTATTTTTATTTGTGGTGTATGTGGGATAGACACCGTAACATCACACACAGGATTACGGGCATCACACCTCTGAGTGTACCTACTTAGCAGGTTGTTCATCATTGCACCATTACATCTGCTGTGCTCCTCAGATGGTTTGTGTTGCTATGTTATTATGAGGCTACATGTTGGCCTTATCTGTCAACCTGTCACAGAATGACATCTGTTTAGGTCCATATATGACAGTCAGACACAGGTCCATGCATGGGGACATGGTATTAATACTGCTTTGCCAAACATAGACAGTTGAGAGACTGGTTTGTATTTGCTTGCTTTTTCTTATGGGAATGAGGTCTGCTTCTCCACTGTCTGCCATTGGTGTTTTTACATGAATCTTTCTTGTTTTGCAAATAGTTTTGCAGGTAAATGCAATGTTATGACAAGCAGAACAGATATACGTGGCATACCTGTGGTCCTTCTGTGACAGCCTGTCATTCCAGGGGTATGGATGGTAGCCAGTGACTTGTTGTCAGTGCTGACACAGTAAGGTGGCAGCCATTCATAACCTGGCAGTACAATAACTTTCAGGTACCTGCTGTCTTACTAGGCACCGTACTTCTCAGCATGTTAGAGCCAGAAATCTGGGGAAAGACGTAAATAATTAGGTGACAATGGGCCAAAAGTAGGGACAGGTGCTAAATATTGCCCTTACAAATGTAGATAGTTGCTACACTAACAAGTTTTGCATTAGCATGCATTTTTCTAAAGGGTATGAAGTCTGAAACTAACATCTGTTCATTATTTTATGACTTTAGTCTTTCATGATTTGCAAATGATTTGCCAGAAAACCACAATTTCATGAGAAACAGCAAAGTTATGATGCAAAACTCTGGACATTCTGTAAAATTCTGTACAGTTGACAGGTATGCTAGAAACTGTGTAGGTTACTCTGAGCTGTGTACTGTCCATATGAGTAGCCCCTTGTCCCTAACTTGTCCATCTTTCCTGCACTAATGGATATTGACTTCTGGGCAGTGTGTACAGGTCCTACTGTAGGTGTAGCTGACATGCAAATTAGTTGTCACAGAAAGTCTTGGACATGGAACCTGTCAACCACAGTACTGTACCTAGGCCACTAAGCAACTACAGTCAAGTGTAAGTGCTGCCCACTTCATGACTGCATTAACCACACATATACATAGCTCATCATCCCCTGTGTATTGAGGACATGCTACAAGTTATCAAGTTGATTGGAACACCCCCTGGGAATGTGTGCTCTGCTGCTATTACCCTACAAACATACATGTTACTGCATTTCTATGGGGATACAAGCATGTTGCGGGGGCATACTTGTCAACTGTACACATTTGCACACACTGTGCAGATGTTGGCTTTACTTTCTGACTCCATTTAGCATAGTGTTGTGCCTGTCTTGGAGAATACTGGCATATCACTAAAGACCAAAGGTTAGGATGTAGTGGCAGACATTTGAGTTTCAGACTTCTTACCCTTCAGAGACTTCATGCAACTGCAAGACCTGCTGTGTTATCACTCTATATGTCTGTCAGAGGACTATTTCATAGTCCCTATTTGTGGGCATTTGCCAGACATTTCTTAATGAATTTCTATAGCTGACTTGCTGGGAGAGGCTGAGGGGTGAGTATGGGACACCAACACTGACATCCATGCATGTAACCTATGACCTCCCCAGTTTATTTGTCCCCATATACACTGCAGTGAGTTTTGTCAGCTAGGGGACTACTGTATACACTGCGGAAGCCAGTATTCAGCAGACATTTCTTGTTGTCCCACATAGCTATCAGCTGCCTGCTGCTATCTCGGTAGGCCACCCTATTCCCTTGCATGCATGCAGCAATACCTAAGATATACTACCAAAACATACTACTACATTCATCTATTTGTTGAGAAGTGTGACTTACCTTGTGCCTGCGGCAGTTGTGAGGAGAGTGCTTGAGGGCTGACTCTGTCGGATCAACACAGTACATGGCCTATACATGGTAAGGTACAGGTAGTGTGGTATGTGTGGCATCCATTATACTGTGTGTACAAGTAAGAGAGAGGTGTCAGTTCCTAGTTTGTCAGTTTATGTGCTATGTGTTGCCTCTTTGCCAAGGCCAGGGCATACTGGGCATGCCTACATCTGCCTACAGGGTCAGGCTGAGGGTGTTCCTCCTTCAAGTCCCCCTGTGCCTGTGGAGCCCTTGCAATGGTGGGGGGCTGTGTGCCCCTTCCCTGTGATGTTCCTGTCACAGCTGTTTCCACAGGATCATATTATGCAGCATGGCACATACTATGAACATGTGTGCACATGTGGCTGGAGAGTACTGCAATGCATCACCATATATGTCAAGTCACTGCAACTGTGATTTGAGCATCCCAAACACATGCTCTATAATGTTCTTAGTTTGTGTTTGTGCCTCATTATGGCATTCATCAGTGGGTGTGTGTGCATTTCTGATTGGTGTCATCATCCAAGGTTCCAGTGCTTAGCCAGCATCCCCCACGAGATGGCCATATGGGATGTCCCCCCTGGGAAATGCCTGGTAGAGCTATGAGGCATGCCATATGTGGGAGTTGTGATAGCTGCCAGGGCTGCCAGCACACACATTCATGATAATGCCCTGGGCATTGCACATGACCTTGCAGTTGATGGAGTGACATCCCTTGCTGTTGACATACACTCTACTGTCTTTACTGGGTGGTGCTTTGATGTGGATGTAAGTGCAGTCTATGGCACCCAATCCCTCTGGGTAGCCTGCTACATGTGAAAGAGACGCATATTGCTGGTCCTCTTCTCAGGGGTGCTGGAAAAATAAATGTGCTCACCAGCATGTGTTCGCATGGCATCCAGGAACTAGTGACATATCCTGGATGCAGATGCCAGTGAGACCCCCATGATGTCCCTAGTAGGTCTTTGGAAAGTACCTGTAGCTAGTATTCTTAAGGCTTCACATACCTTGGTTTCAACTGGGATGGGTTCCACTCTGCTGGCTTTGGGTCTGAGGTGAGGCTGGCAGAGCTCGGTGAGTTGCTGAAGTATGTCCCTGTCCACCCTGCAGTGCTCTAGTATCTCCAGATCTCCTCCTTGGTCTGGTCCGGATGTCAGCATTATCCTAATCACCGCTCTCAATCTGTAGCACATACAGATTTAGCAAAGCAGCAGCCCCTAACATTTTGTCAGTTAAAATTCCCAAGTGTGTACACCAATGGTGCAGAGTTTGTTGGAAAAAACAGACTGAAAGTTGTTTGCATACTTATTCTGGTATACTGCAGATGCTGCCTGTGTGACTGGTTGACTATGATATATTCCACCTGCCAGCTATATTATTGAGGGGGTTGCATGGGACACTGTGAGTGGCAGAGTCTGTAGCAGTGATTTCTAGTTCATTTCAGTTATTATGCTATTTCCTTTTTTTCTCTATTTCCACTGTGTTTAAACCCTGCAGTGCACCTAGCAAACTGTTTTAGCTAATGTAAACATTGCTGAGCCTAAAAGGCCCTCTCCTGGACATAAACATGTTTATCATTTCTTGAACCAGCTAAGCACAGCTAAGCAACTTCAGACACACCCCTTTGCTTGGGTGTGTTTAGCTGAGTGCAAATATGAGCCGCAGCGCTCCATTGTGTTTACACCAAGCATGACACACCCCCTTCACATGTCAGCTGCTTCTTCTACTTACAACACTGCATTATAGCTGCTACATGGTTAGGTACCCATGGAGACAGTCTCAAATTTTGCTATTCAATAAATTTAGCTAATTTATGTACCCCACTGCCTTAGTTCCTAGTTACAACACTACACCGGAGCCTATGTCCTTAGCTACCACTGTTACCTGTTATTGTTATGAGTCTGCATGCTGCCCAGTATAATGGCAAAATTCATCTTTCACATTTAAGTGACTTTTTACATTTGTTTTATTTTCTGTGTGATCATGTTTGCATGCTGCTGCACTCTGCATAAACGGCCAAAATCGGCCAAATAAAATTTTTGATTTTTATAATTTTAAAACACTTTTGCATGCCAATGGCCATAATGTTGGAGACCGGCATGCCTAATAATCATAATACATGTTTTAGTTTGAGCTGTTATGCCCCCATTTTGATTTTTGCAGAAATGTACACTGTTAGTAACCAAATACCTTTCTGCTGTGGACACGGCTACAACATGGATGCCTGTCTGCTTGCTGAATCACAAATTCATCTCATTTGCATGTTTTTCACCAGCAGATTAGGTGATTTGCATTATTCCATGTTGTAATAGTGCTGGGAGGCTCGTCCATGCCCCCAGCCTTGTTTACTGGATCGCACAGGCTCCAAACTCCGTGTTTGAGCTGTGCCACTATTCTTACATGGAGATTATTTCCATGTAAGCTTTATTGAATCCTGTTAAGAATGACCAAGGCAGTGGTAATATCCAAGAAACAGTTTATGTTAGCACTTTCATTTAAAACAGTAATTCAACTTCTTATTTCCAGTTGAATTACTGTTTTCAATGAAAGCGCTAACATAAACTCTTTCTTGGAGATTACCACTGTCTTGGTCATTTTTATTTGGTTTTATTTGTTTTTTTTGGTTCATTTATTGAATCCTGGCCAGGGTGTGCAATTCAGAAAACCTAGCTAAACAACATGGTTAGCCCAAATAATTTGGTTAGCTATGTTACTTGCTAATGACTGTATAATGATGTTCTGTGTATAAATGATAATGAGTCAAAACAAGATGATGGAGCGATTCAGAAATATATAAATGCTGCAGAACAAAGAAGTACCTGCTTAATGCATCTCAGAAGTAAGATTGGGGCTGCCATAGCAATAGTAAATATGTAACTTTTAGAAGTTCCTATTGCATCTGATTGCCTAATGTTGTGGAATATCACCACTGAACAAATAAAAATGAAAATATAAAATAATATATAACATACATAAGCAAGTATATAACATATATTTGCAAAAGTAGTATATATATATATATATATATATATATATATATATATATATATATATATATATATATATATATATATATATATAGTTTCACTTCAGATTCTCGAATTACTGAAAACTCAAGCTTCATATGGTCGAGACCATATGATCGAGTTTTCTGAAATTCAAAAGTCTGAACTGAAGTAAAATAAAAATATAAACACATCGTTTCTGCAGGGGGGCAAGCCCCACTGCACCCCCCCCCACACCCCCCTACTTGAATATACCAACTCCAAGATTGCGCTACAGTAGGGAAAAGAGAAATCTCCTGTTCCACGCTGTATGCAGAAGTGCAGAACGTGAGATTTCCCATTTCCTTGCTATAGTGCACAGAAGCTGGGACATGTGAGAACTGTGCTGGGCATCAATTCCCTGCAAGTTTTTCCTGAGATTGTTCAAAGTAAGACATTACCACTGGAGAATGGAGAGTATTGCTCCTTTTAGAGCACAGAGGTTGTGTGACTCTAAGATATTTATTCACCACAGGTAAAAAAACACACTCTCCAAAGCTAAGAATACAGCATCCATGGGACCAGATGACATCCCGGGTTGTGTACTACATGAACTGCAGTATGAACTGGCACCTCACCTAAGTGTCATGTTTAATCATAGCCTCACCTCAGGTTTCATGCCACTGAGTGGTGCAGAACTACAGTTATCCCACTCCACAAGGGGGGATCCACCTTGGATCCCGGAAACTACCGTCCCATCAGTCTGACAAGCCTTATCTGCAAGGCAATGGAGCGTATTATTATGGAACTTATAAACAAAGACATTGGCAACCTTCAGACACTGGCCCCACCCAGTTTGGGTTCATGAAGGGCTGATCTTGTCTCTTGAACCTGATTGACTTCTTTGAATCAGTCTCCAGAGCCATGGACAAGGGTAAGGTGGTCCACACAGCCTACCTAGACCTTGCCAAGGCATTTGACACCATCCCCCACTCTGGAATCATAGATAAACTTACTATGCTGGGCATTAATCCCTACATCACCCAATGGGTTGCTAACTGGCTTACTGATAGAACCCACACTGTAAAAGTAGCCGACTCCAAATCCAGCTCCAGACAAGTGACAAGTGGAGTACCTCAGGGTTCAGTCCTGGGACTGCTCTTGTTTGGCATCTACTTCTTTGAAGTACAGGCCAACACTAAGGGACTCTGGCTAGCAAAGTTCGCAGATAACTGCAACCTGGGAGCCATTATTGAATCCCCAAATGATGTGGATACTCTACAAAAGGGCCTTACAGAAACAGATGCTTAGTGCCAGAGCCATGGGCTCAAGCTCAATGCCAAGAAATGTATAGTTATCCCCTTTGGGAAAAAACATGTATCCTTGAATTACCATATAGGTGGTAGTACACTAAACACCAAAAGTGTGATAAGAGACTTAGCAACACAGGTGGACAGTGGTCTCACCTTCGATAACCATATCACCACAATAGGCAGGAAATCTTTCTATGTGCCACACCTCACCACTAAGGGCTTTTCATCCAGAAAAAAGGAGGTCATTGTCCCACTGTACTCATCCCTCATTAGACCCATTATAGAATACAATGCCCCATCTGGTATGTACCTCTCAAGACATCTGCAACAACTGGAAAGGCCGCAGAAATACCTCACTAAAAGAATCACAGGCCTAAAACAGATGACCTACACTGACCACCTTAAAAAACTCCATCTATACTCTGTCACATATTGTCTACTCAGAGGCAATCTCTGCTTAACATACAAGGCCATGTCAAACCCAGAGCTGTTGGACATGCTACACTTAAAGAAATCCCAATCCTTCAGAGCCACACACTCCAGGGATCTAAACCTTGTCATCACAATAAACAAAACATGCTGGAGGGATAGGTTCCTGACCCAGAGACTTCCCAGACTCTGGAATAGATTGCCCATACATGTCAAGCAGAGTGCTTCTTTGGCCCTCTTCAAAAGGAACCTTGACATTTGGATGGGAGAAAGGAAATTCACCCCGGGGATCACGTCAGTCTCCCTGCTAGACAGGGGTCCAGGGAAGTAAATAGTATGGGAAGAAATAGCCAGGGAATTGTTATGGCTAGGCTTGTACAGGCCCTAGGGATGATAGAACCTATTATAGCCAAAAGCTTATGCTGGAGGGCTATACAGGACCTCTCACTAAGGCTGTCACCCATGCAAATGGCGTCTCACATACAAGATAACAGTGCAGTTATTATTTGAAAGACATTAAGTGAGGCAATCTTGACCTTCCTGGCTGACAGGAGGATGAAGTCAAAGAGCAGGTACTCCCGCTATACTTTAAGTACAGCTGCTGTATTAGCTATACATTTAATCTGCCACTGTATGCTAAACACAAAAATGACATTATAATTTTATGTCTGAGAGATTGAAATGAATAAGTAGATTACTGGAACACCTAAGAGAGTACCATACATGCTGACATTAAAATGTCTGGCTTTAAATAGTAACAGTAGTAAGCAATACATGACAATGTAAAAAGTTAATAAACCAATAGCACATTTGTAATTACTGGCATAGATCTAAATAATTAGCATAACTGTGCAACATTATAAGTGTTTCTTCATGCATTCTCCTAGATAGGTGACAAGTGAATCTTCATATTATGCGTCTGTACTCTCACACTGATTAGGATGTCAGTGATCATGGAAAATGTTTCATACATATTTTTCTGCCCAGTAATATCACTGCAGCAGTATATGGTTCATATATGTATGAACACCATTATTAATTTGATGGGCATTTCCCAATGTACAATAGTATTGTCTGGCCTTTGCCTGTCACCTGCGATTGAAATTTGGAATCTGAGTAGCAGAGGTGCCAGAAGCTGCTGAAGACTCGGTGGGGGTGGAAGGCAATAGGGGCATTTGATGTAAAATATGGCTAATATTTATTTATTTATTTAAGTATGTGTATATTATTATCTATTACCATAAGAAAAGCAGATAAGAAAAACTGAAATATGTGCATACCTATCAAACATGTACAATAGGTACACTTTTCTCTAGAAAATAGTATTATTTTTGGTTAATTTACAAGAACACAGCAATAATATGGCTGCAGTGCATACAGTTTGTACGGATGAAAAAAAACATATATTTCTGTGAAACAAATAACAAAACCTGACCACTGCAATAATGGACTAGTTGTCAATAACCACATAAAGCACTGCAGCAATTTCTTCAGAATAATATATCATGACCATCAGTTACAAAATACACTTAGACTATTGTAGTTGTTTCTAGGTGATTACTAGGATAATTACCCCAGGGAGCCTTTTTCAGTCTTGACATGCTTCCCAAGTTGAGAATCAAACCTGTATCTTGTATAATGAGGTAAATAACTTATCCATTATGCCATAGCCAACCTCTCAACCCCCAATTGTAAAGACACATATACAATTTTGCCTTCCTATAATGAAGTTTACTGCAAAGGAATTTAAATTGTGTGTGTGGAGTACAAGTCTAGTGACAAAAGGTGATGCATTGGCATCTCTTAAACAAGTATTTTATGCCACTATTGTGCCTCGAGTACTGAGAAAAAGTTCATATAAAACCCGCAATGAAAACACAGTATAATCAAATATTTTAGACTGTGGTACTAAAGGCTCATGAATTAAAGCTACTGGAACTTATCTTTTAAAGGTTATATTTCCATCTTCCTTTAAGGTTTCATTATGGAACTTTCATGTAACAACAACAGAGTGTTCAGTTATAAATCACACATAAAACTGCAATTCCAAACTCAGATCTTCTTAGTGCAGGACACCTCTATATTTCACCCCACTGCTTTAGCTGTTTGAAAGGATGGTATTGCAACCATTGCATACTACAACTAAAATATATATGTTTTTTCTTCTGAAATATAGAGGAGATTTAGTTCAAATGTAGCAGAGTATAATACAAAATGTCAAATTGGCAGTAACGGCACTTGAGCTCTTGCCAAAGTATCTGTTTTGTCTGTTTTTTAGAATATTACAAAACTTTCAGGTAATAACATGTTATTTGGCTATATAACACACTTAGGATTTGGATTCTAACCATGGAGCTTCCAGTACAGCATGTTTCTGAATTTGACCTCACAGCTGCAGCTAATAGAAAGCATGGCATTGTAGGTGCAGCTTAATATGACTAAAAACATATTTTTTTCTGAAAAATACATAGTACTGGGGATTCAATAAACTCTCTGTAGACTTCGCTCTAAGCCTACATGGAGTTTATGGGTTTGCATGGTGAGCAGCAATGCTAATTCCATATGCATGCCACCCATCACGTTAAACATAAACAAGCATGGTTTTGTGGCCAGCAACAGTGTTGCTGGCCAGAAAGTTGTGTAACACAACACAAACACCTGCAGACATGTGCACCTGTTTACCAAGTGGCAAACTAGATCTGCAGGATTGGACAAAAGCCACAGTGACTTCCAGGAATATTAATACAGCAATATATATAGTTTCAACACATTATACAAAAGTGTATAAAGTGCAGAGGAATGTGAAAACTTGTTTCAGGAATACTGAATAAACGTTTTGTGTAAATGATCAGTAAGGGTACATAGACTGCATTATAAATAAATAATCAGGAGAAGTGTGTGTATTGAAAAGGGAAACACAGATGAATTGTATGAATGAACACAGGGGAAGAGGACAGGTGAAACATGGTGATGTACAGCAGATGAGGGCATGTCAATGAAGACAATTGTAGCATGAACACTAATCACATATCGACATGATACAGTATGGACTGCACAGTTATTGTATATTATGCGACTGTCACACAAGGTGCCACATCAGTGGAGAAGATTCTTTGTGATATAAGCATCCTAACATGAACAATGGACAGGACATATATCAGGGATTGTATTTACAATAGGGCTAAGGTGCATATTGCGAAGATGTGCAAAATGAGTTGCCTGAATTTAAATGTAATGTCAGCATAGGTCTCAGCCAAGTGAGACACATAGTAACACGCTCATGGACAACAGTAGACAGGAGCATGCATAATCATGGGCAGTATCAGAATAACACCACCATTAATCCAACGTCATTGACATAACTTATGTGATTGTAAGTGCTCATAGATGGTTCTGCAAGAACACATTTGTACAACTATTATGATTTGTCAGCAATCTTTGAGGGGAATCAGGCACACCATGCTCCAAATTTAACATCTACCAGAAGTGTTAGGAAGGACACTGTTATACCTGTATTTGAAATTATGAGCGATCCTGGCTAGCTGGCAGGTGTGCATGCCATATATATGACACAATCCACACTTTTATGAATGTAACCCATGCCATCAATGTTGTCTATCAGCTATGTATTTACTGTATGCATCACAGGAACATGTATCACACATGCATCTTGTGTAACACTTTAAAGGCATTTCTGCACCATCATATCATAATGTTTATGCACTAAACAGAATACTTAGGTATGGGCAATATGATGCATGGGAGCCCTCTGTGGTAAAAATAGTGCACTTGAATAACTTGTCCCTGGAAGATGTGTGGGGAGGTACATGCAAAAGGGTGCATTGCACTCAATTATTGGTGTGATGAGGGCTGAGAACAATGAAACTATAATGCCTTTTGATGTGGATATCCCACACATACTTAAGAGTTGTGCTACATACAAGGGAGTGGTCACCACGTTGGGCACATGCTGGTGGACGTTCTGCATACCATCTACCGAAGTAAACCAATTGGATATGCTCACAGGGGTGTGTGGTCTATGTTGTAATTATCCAGTGCATTTGCTTTCATAATGGAACTAATCCCCCTTTGATTTTTCTTTATCTACTGTGTCCACATAACTGTGATCACAATCCTTTGTGTGTGTTGATACTGTATGCATTATACCAATACGACACTTGGATTCAATGATTTCCACATTTTGCAGTCCTCCACATAACTGGTTGATGAAATGATATGTAAGTTAAGTTTTGATCTCTGAGACTTAGATAATGGACAGGCAAGGGCCTAGCGCAGACCACTGAGGTACAGACCTGGTCACTGGACTCTAGACAGAGGTGATGTTACACACTGCAACATATATATCTGTCACATATGTGATCCAGTTGTTTACCCACTTGGTGAAATAGGTGCTTTTTGCCACTTGAGACAGTTTCTCTGTAATACCTGACTGTGGATCTGTGTCAAATGCCTCGGCCAGGTCAAGTTACAGTACATAGGATGATGGTGTTGTCATTATACATGCCTTTGATAACCTTCTTGAAGACAGCAAACTGATGTACTAGACATGTCTGTTATATCTGTTCTCTGTCATAACAAATCAAACGTGGGTTTGGTACATAGTCGGGATATTACCTGTGTCCTTTTAGAGAAGGCCCATAATGACTCCTTGACCTACCTCACAGATGAGGAGAGTAAGGATGAGTCTATAACTCCATCCATCAGATGATGGTCCCCTCAATCAGAAGCATTCATGTTGCTGTACACCCTTCTACAGGAACATAGGCTGTCTGAAGGCTGTGTTGAAGTATGGATCAAACTGCATCTGGTAGGTCAGATTTTAAGTCATTCTATAGGCAATCTGTGATGTTATCAGGGTACATTGATTCTGTGTTGTAGGTCATAGAGAGCACACAGATAAGCAGCCCTCCTGAGAATAAAAAATGAGTAATGTCTGCATGTATACATTACCTGATGGCCAGTGGTAACAAGGGGGTGACATGTGAGACAAACTGTCAGCTGGTGGATTGTCTTTTACCTCCAGTTGGGTATGTCTGGTGGAATCCATGCACAAATCTGTGCTTAGTTCTGTATTCCACTTAACATAGCATATGTATTGGAATAAATGCTTTGTGAAAAGATATCCAAATATGACCTTGGTCATTCATCACATTCCACACACTGTTGCTATGCACACAGTCATACAACTAAAACAATGTCAAGTACTTACATCACTTGCACAACATATCCCTATATGTATTTCATGGGCAAGCTGTGTTTGAGCATCTAGATGTCATATCAGGACACATTACAGATCAGTTGTTTGGGCTCATGCAGAACATTTACTGACACAGATCCTAATTGTCACACAATGGTGCTGCTGACCACCTCAATAATCATTGGGTATAGCAACACAACTGCACACATAATGAATTCCAAAAGGTTGTAACTGCATCAAAACGTGATACATTGGTTGTTTATATCACAGCATAACAACATGTGTATGAGACAAGACTTATGTAACCATATAATCAATATGAATTAATATGGATGTCTATCACAGAACTCTTAATGACGGTATGTAGACACATGCACATCTGTGCTATACTACAAGTGTCACTGTGATGGGGGAATGTGTACTGTGTAGAAGGTTGATCTACCCCACTACAAAAACACATGTCCTAATACTCAAACAATATACATAAATGTATATCATACCATGTCAACCATACTCAGGAGGCATATTACTACACCTGTTATAGAAGGAGCATATAATGCAATGGCAGCAATGGCCATCAATACATTAGCTTACATCACAGATTGAATACCCTCTTGTAGTCATACTGTACATCCACACATGTCAACTGTTCATAGGTTCACAGGACATTATTAGGCTAATGGCCAACATCACATGACATCCTAGCCATTATTATACCATGAAGAAAAAATTCCTACATCTACACGATGGAAGATAGTTGGACTATTGTACATATGTGTATATTTGTTGGATTACATTACATCCTGCCACTGTCCATATAGGACATGTAAACCACGCCATGACAGAATTAGCAATCACACATGCAGTGGTCTAGGGATGGCTTTCAGAGGCTCATGAAGGGACTCTGCTTCATGAGGTGTGTATGCATATTGACATGAGGGCATCCTCCATTCCTCTGCAAGAAAGATGTCATGTGGCCAGAGGAAAAGGAGGATGGTGGATGCATGGTGCTACGTCAAAATTCCCAGAGTGGTAGTGAAATGAAGATCAATGCCAAAGATCATGCAATGACAATAATGTACCACCAAACACACACACAAACACAGCAGCAGACTGGATCTGATTTGAACCTTACCCCTTTGTATGTATAGAAGATGAATGACAACTAATGTCATAGTATTAACACAACATATGTTTAAGGGTACCACTGTCACATTGCACTTTATGGAGTATGACAGCATTATTGTATGCTGAAGAGAACATGTTGGGAGGAGTGTAGGATATGGCTGTGGAGTCATATCCCTGTGTAAAATTGTCTCAAAAGTGATAGGTGTATATATAGACAGGCACATTGCCTGCTGTCAGATTAGAACCACTATATGTGTAAGTAAAATACCTTGCAAATACAGTAGTTAATGTTACTACCACTGCACCGGCTTGTCTTGAATATTGTCAGAGTGCATGTTGCTCAAGATTACATCATCATTACATGCTACAATGAGATGTTTAGAGTAGGGCTTGACATAGCTGTGTACTCACATATTGTTCTAAAATTGTCACCATGGTAATGGTTGATTGTGCACATATTTGACTACAGTGAGAATAGAACCCCTACCAGGGCATTTATAAAGCACAGCACTTAACATAAATGCCACAGCACAAGTCTGGCTTTTGTACTCTCAGACAACAGTTTATAAGGGATCCCTATCAGATTATTGAATGTCTGGAAATTCAAAATTCATATGGTTGAGAAAATATCATCAAATTTTTGGACATTTGAATGTTTTTAACAATCACTATAAAGTGCAGATTGGGAATTTACCCTTTTCCTAACTGTAGTGCAATCTCAGAACTGGTATATGTAATTAACAGTAGGTGTGGGGAGCACAGCACCCACTTGTGGGGTGCAAGGGGACTTGACCCCTACAAAAATGTTAAAAAATAATGTTTTTCTTTTTTAACATTCAAACTTTCAAAAATTTGATGATATGGTCTCAGCCATATGAATTTCGAATATCCAGATGTTCGATAATCTGATAGGGATCCTTTATAAGTCATAAATTCAGCAGTGTCTGGTGAGAACAGGATTGTAATAGCAGTGTCCCACATGCAGGTGTAAAATGGTTTCTTGAATGTCAGCCAACTGAACAGACATACACCATTTGACTGCACACCTAACTTGCAAAGTACACAGACTAGAGAACCCAGTACTTAATGCAATTCCCACAGCACAAGTCTAGCTTTTATAGTGTCGCACAACACTTTCTAAATGATGACATCAGCATTGTCTGGTGTGAAGAGGACGGTAATAGCAGTGTCCAACATGTAGATATGAAATGGCCTCTTGAATGTTAACCAACTGAACACACACACACACACACACACACACACACACACACACACACACACACACACACACACGCACAAATACACACACACACACCAGTTATGTAATGCCCTTACATAACTAAATACACCGACTAGAGAAATCGGTATTTAAAACAAGTGCCATGGCACAAGTCTGATTTTTACAACTCTGCAGAACAATTTATAGTGAATGACATCATATTTGGGTGGTTGAGAGAAGATGTTATGAGGTCTGAATTAACTGGATGTATAGGCATGTACAACTGTCAAAATGTTGATACTCTAACTGGATGTGTAGGCATTTACAACTGTCAAAATGTTGATACTCCATGGGATTGAAAAATGCACACTTATGCTCTTCTGACTAGACAAACACATGGACAGTCACAAGTTGACTGTGGGAAGATTAGAATCCCTACCAAACTAGGTATACCAGCTAGAGAACTCAGTACTTAATGCAAGCACCATGGCACAAGTCTTACTTTTGATATGATGGTGGACAATTTACAGTGGATGACATCATCATTGGATGATTGTGAGAAAAAGTTGGGAGGCCTGAATGAAATGGATGTGCAGTCATGTACAACTGACAAAATATTTGCACTTCATGGGATAATATTGATGATAGGATGCACAGTTTTTATCTTTGGACTAGACACATACAAGTTGACTGTAGTGAGATTAGAACCGCTACCTAATTAGGTACACCAGCTACAGAACTAAGTACTTAAGGCAAACACCAGAGTGACTTTTTAATGCTGTTGGACAATTTATAGTGGATGACATCATCACTGAATGTTTGAGGGGAAAGTGTTGGGAGGCCTGTATGAAATGGATGGGTAGCCATGTACAACTGGCAAGATATTAAAGTTCTGCATGTTACCAGATTTATGAGTATGCAAAGTATAGTATTTGATGTTGTGTTTCCACTGTGCAGGCATACTTTAAGAGAATGTTTTGCAAACTATATGCAAGCAGCTGTTCACATTACTACAAGTATTAGACAATCTGAATATGGCTTGCCAGTATGAAGATGCACATGGTATGTAACAAAGCATTTATTTTATTTTATTTCTGTAATGTAGTTGATATATTTAGAAACAAGTACTGAGAGACCAAGTTCCAAGTGCATGGGTGGAGGTAACACATGACTACAGTGTAAATATGTATGGAGTTATTAAACAGTGTCTTCCCTTTGATTGTGTTTTCACATGGGCTTTAACGGGATGAAGACTTAAATATGCAGTAAATATAAGTAATACATGATAATCACCACTTCCCATAGTGCACCACCGAGCAACTGGTCTGTGTGTTTGATGACAAAGTTTTTGTGCATGCAAGATTCACATTTATACTGTTTTCTCCATTTGCACATAGTTAAGCAATGAGCAAACTCGAGCCTCTGCATCATCAATAAATTTATGAGAGTTCTGTTGGTTTGCTTACCTCTACACAAGCACATTAAGTGGAGAGAGGTGGCAGTCAACACTTTGGATAGTACAGATCAATAAATACACCTGTTGCTTAGCTGACTCTGAGACAGCAGATGAAAGTGCACTAAAATGTTTCTTTTGAGCCCAGGTGATACAATTTTCGAATCCAGGTCAATATAATATTTTTTAAATATGTATTTAGAATGCAATGAAATTATTCTTTATTCTGCATTCACTGTGTTACCTTACAACAGCTTGTTTACGCAGCATTGTAGAGAAGTAACCACACCACTGAAAAATTGTTCACCATTTCTCATCATTGGTGCACAATGCCAAACTCAGCCCAAATACAGAGGACAAAAAGTGAAGGGCTTCACTGGGTTTTTTTCACTTATGTGTGTGGTGTGTGATTCTATTTTTTGACCGGATTAAATGTGTTAATATGGGGTAGATAGGAAAGTGGTGAAAAGGGGGGCAAGTAGAGGGAACAACAAAGGGAAAATGATATAGGAATGTGCTTGAGGGAGGTAGGAAAGAACCATAGCTATCCACTTCTTCAATAGTGTAAAATGAAAATATTTATCTAATATTAGCTGAATTCAGGCTGTCACCACAACAAAGATGGGTGACAATAACACAATCATGTTGTATAGCCAATTGGGCTGAATCAAATGTGCTGAGCACACACCTGTGTGACGTGGGGAGCTATGTATGGGATGATATTTTTTTGTGAGACAAGTACCCATTTCTTTTTATTTTTTACTTCAATAAAAGAGTACTGTGGGTAAAGGACATAGGTATTACTGGGTCAGGTAAGAAGGGTAGGTGAAGAAGTGGATGCAAACAAACAGGACAAACTAGACAAGACACAAGAATAGTGAGGGACAGATTCAGTTGGGGCACACCATGATTGGAGATAGGAAGGGGACATCTGATCACCATACCCATCAAACATGGGGACAGTGAAAATCTAGCCCTCACTCACAGAACTGTCATCACTGCCCCCTTATTCTGCTGGCTGTTGCAGTGATTGACATATTTTTCTATGGACCACAACAGAGGCCATCCTCTCTATCTGGCAGAGGCATGCAGCAATGGCACTGTGCACGACCCTACACATCAATCCTGGTAACTTCTGGTGGGTGACAAAATCCCCATCTCTGCCACCATTCCTGGAGGGTACCACAGCACCAGCTGCCAGGGTAATGCTAACCGATGTAGAGGGCTCAGTTAGTGCAGCAGCAACAGAGTCAGTACTGTCAGATTGGATCACAGATGTGCTGGGTGTCAGTGCAGCAGCTGGTGAAGTGGGGGCAGGCTGATCCACCATGGTTGACCTACTTCCTTGTGCTGGAAAGCATTTTGTGAGTTGTCAAAACTGGATGACATGAAAACGTGACCACACCTATAAAAAAAAGATAAGTGTTGGGGTAAGAGAAAAAAAGAGATAATTAGTATCATATTTTGTGACATACAATGCATTATTACAATATAAAAAATATATTTCTATTTTTCCATTTAAGTGTACTTCTTAACAGCTACAATCTATAACTGATGATTGCTCAAAGTAATCCTTTCAATGTGCATATATTGCATATATACTTGGTCAGATTACACAGATTAAGTTAACAGCAGGGCATTTATGCCACTTCTGCTGAAATTACGTAATATATTAAATGATTTTTACTATATATTTGTCATTTGTGCTATCTGAACCCACAATCTCTGACTACAGTATTAGAATTGACTCCTACAGTTGGCTTGTGCTACAGACTGAAACATGCATGTTTCGTTTTACAGTTAGAATATACACACTTAATTTGCTTCTACTGTATAAAAGAGCAATACTTTAGATTAAATAATAATTGTGTTGTGCTGCTTACATACTCCTTGCTTCCCTCAGTCTTTCTAAATGCTCAGCATGGGCCACCCTATTCACCATTATGTCCAGTCTAGTTGGCTGTAAAATAAATAAAAAGAAGAGAACAACCGAAGAGCATTATGCATACTAGTCTTGCCTATATGCAGCTGTCTGTCTAATTTAAATTCTCATTATCTGTATACTTACAAAAGTGTGGAATGTCAGCAGTTCTAAACTCAGCCAACCACTGGTTCAGTGTATCCTGCTTATGCCTTTTGAGGTCATTAAATAATGCTTGCACTGTTCTCCAGTGTGGGGAATGCCAGTTGCACTGTAGACAGCCTTGACCAGACTATTCCATGCCTCAGACTTGTACTGGGAGCCAGTATAATCCCCCTGCAGCAGCCTTCAGCTGTGGTGCTTAACAAGGGGTGGAAAAAGATTCTGGACACCTTGATACCCCACGTTTGAGCCCTAAATTGGACACCTTCCCTTCTACCACCAGACATGTCTGATCAGGAAAAACAACAATAGTTAACAATGCTTTCTAGCCAATGTGTGTTATTGCATTTACTACTAGTGCTGAAACATGAACAACCATGCAAACTGAGTTTGCATGACATTAAGTGGATAGCAACAGTGTCAAACAGAGATATAAGCAGTTTATGAACTAGGAAGGGTAATGTGACAATTTGTATTACTTTTTAGATTGGATACTGCTGCACCTGTTACTTGATTTAACTTTGCAGACATGTACTGGGAGCATAAATGATATGACCTGACACATTTTTGGTGTGGCTTTACACAATGGCAAAATTAATTTGTCAATGTGAAATTCAGCCTTGTGCATTAGAGACAAAACATATTCTTCCACATAGGTGATTTTTCATCCTTGCCACAGAAGAAGTGCTTGTTGAACATGCTATTTAATTATACAGTATATAAACACACATGACAGAGTGAAGGGTTAACCATGTAGGTGTATGACCTGAAAATTTATCACCGAGGTCTGCCATCTAAGGCCAGCGAAGACAATTATAATTACAGAAACATAATATTCAGTAGACGCTGTGTGACACATATAATTCATACGAGCTCCACTGCTATACATACTTATTATTTATAATTATGTTTACATTTTTTGCTTGCTTTTTAAAATTGAGTCGACAAGCATTAAGAAAATTGGGAATATGCTAGATTAAAACCCAGGCTTTCCTGTACTGCAGCCCTACATATACACCTGCTGCCACAGGAACAACTGTATATTTTCATATGCATTAAGTATGTGTGTTGACTGCTTCACAATGCCAATTAGTGTGTTTGCTCATTGGCAAACCATACAGGAAACAATGTATCCATTTTGAAATTGTCTAATGTCTGCTTCCTGTCTGCAGGTGTTCTGGACCTGCAGGTGTTGGGGAAGGTGGTAGATCACCACGCAACCCCACTTAGTGGGTTTAAGCAATGTCAAGAAAAATAAAATGAAAAAACAAAAAACTAACAGTCTTAAAACTTTGTTGATGAGCTCAGTCACAATAATTTCTAAAAATCATGAAACTCAGGTAATGTTCCAAAGCAACAAGTCTTTATTCATCACAGCCAAGCGATCCTCAGTAACAAAAAATCAGAAATACTTTACAGTGTTAAATATATCAGCTTTTATACACTTAGAAGAAGGTGTGCAAAATATGTATATTATTTCATTTTAAATCAGCTTATTTCAGGCAAACAACATAAACAGGGCCATAAAAGTGCATTTAAGAACAGCAAGTGCCCACCTCCAAACACTACTGCTGATTAGATCAAATAAATCCTAGTTAAAGAAAAAACTATCTATTTGCAACCCACATTCCAAAATCAGCTATTAAGAAAAGCATAAGATACATATAAAAAGACTCCCTTTTAACTAAATTGCTTTTGGCTAACTAATGCAATAAAGCCTTCATCGGATCTGTGACAAGAACTAAAATCATATACATAGGCAATAAGTAAAAGAGCTAACTAGGTAGATACAAGAAAACACACCCATAGGTATCTAACCATAAACATCTAATTAGAACACTATAAATATAAATATATATATGTATAATAATATCTAATAAGCATCCATCTGTATATATTAGTGTGCATAAATAAGTTATTTACAATGCAGAAAAAATGTCAGTGCTTTGCAGTTGAGGAAAAAAACCGTCATGACAGGTTTCATGTTTACAGCCCCCACAAAATTTCATCATTTTCTACAATGCTCTGTGGCTCATGTTTCCAATACTTCTCAGCTACTTCAGTACTATTTTCACATTACTATGCCTTTCAGTATACAGCCCTTCTGCCATTAGAATATCTCAACTAGCAACAAGACTGCAACAAGATCCTGACTGACCCCAGCAAACTTACTACTCTCTTCAGTCTGCACATGTGCACTTTTGCTCTTCTGTTCTAACTTAAACTGACTTCCACAGTCCCTTTATTTATCTCTATTCTTCTGTTCTCAGTTCTGTTTGACTCCCCTCTGACCTCTTTTATTGTCTGTCTCCTGCTTCTTTTAGCTGACCTCCTATAATCCTGTTTTACTTCTTACATTTCCTCTCTAACTTTTATTTCCCCCTCTCCTTTTCTTACTGCTAGTTCCTAACCTCACTAAGTCCAGAATTCCTGTACCTAACAGTAGCCATACTTTTTTTCCTTTCTCTTTACGTCATTTTTGCCTTTATACTTTCTTTAGCCTCTTAAAATCTTTTACACTACTAACCGGCATGTTAACACTATATATTTAACCACTTTTATACTTACAACTAATACCTACTTGTTGTTCATGACTAACTACTATGGATATTTTTCTACTTTAAATTGTTATGTTGACACTGAAACTTTTCTCCTCAGTCTCCGACTGAATTTTAATTGTCATCTACTGAGGTTTCTACATCAAAAACGTATTTGTACTTGTATGTAGCCATATTATACCATATTAGTTTAGTTTTATTTGTATAGTTAGTATTACTAGTGACTTTATAAACTGTAGTGTATTTTAGTTTCTGATAGTGGAGCTTTTCTCCTCGGGCCTCTGCTGAAAATGGACATGTATCCAGCCAGACTAGCCCGGTTAACAAATGTAAAATAAATAAAATAAAAATAAATGTGCAACTGTTTCCAGTTCTGTTTTACAAAATCTACATTTGTCTGTTTCTCCCATATGTTCAATTTACTTTGTAAACCAACGTGCACATAGTCCACTGTCTTGGGCTGCCAATATTAACTTTCCATCTTTTGGTTTAAATTCATCTCTCCTTAACTATTCCTGTGTTCGATCCTGATCAACATGGTTGTTCCAAGAGTTTTGTGTACTTGCACCGATATTTACACATTTTCCACATTTCTTGCCTTCTCTTCTGATTCTTCACCTTATATTCTTTCATTTGCTTTTTGGCACATTCAGCTACTTCCTGATTTTTAACTACTTCTGGTTTAATTTCCATTCCTTATTGAAACTGATATGCTTCTGCTAAAGTAAGTAGGGAAGCCATCTTAGATGTATTCTCCTCATGTTTCAAAACTTTTACTATGTTTGGGTGTTGTGAGGTCAGCAGATATGTATGCAGTCCTATGATTGCAGATCTATAGATGTAATTAATTTCAAGGAGGCCCATATCTCCTTCAGAATGGGGAATATGTAGTCTTGATATACACTGATTTTTATAAATCATTTGATAAGCATGAATCATCCTTATTGTTTTCATGTCCACCTGATCCAACACCTTTTGGAGCCAGTCAATCACTCCAAAACTGTATGTTAGGACAGGAGGAGCAAATTGGTTTATAGCTTGGCTTTGTTCCTAGATGTCTTGCTGTTTTCAGTATTAATTTTAGTCTTCTAAAATATTCCTAAGTTTAATTCGCATTTTTTCATGTTTTATTATTGATTCTTCATCTATTCCCAAATATTTATACACTCCCTCCTGCTCAAGTTCCTTTACATCACATTCCTGTCCCAGGCTGATATTTTCTTGGTGCTGCAGATTTCCTGCTTTATAGGTTGTTTTTGCACATTTATCAAGACCAAATGACATTCTTATATCATCTGAAATGTTTTGACCACTTGCAGTTGTGCTTCTAGTTCCTCATCTGATGAACTATACAGTTTTAAATCATCTACAAAAAGACGATGAGAAGTCTCTACACTTTGTTGTTTTCTGGGAGCCAAATTGTAGCCATGACATAATCTGTTAAGCAGACACCTTAATGGGTTAATGGCAACACAAAAGAGCAGCGGTGACAAAGAGTCACCCTGGAGTATCCCCCACTGACTTTTTATCCCTGGAATAATAATGTGTCCTTTGTCGTGGTTTAACTGCAAAGTGGTTTGCGACTGTTTCATCGTCACTATAATGTAATCGATCGGTGTAGGGTGTATCTTATGCATTTAAGCACTCTTTTATTCATGAATGTAGGATACTGTGAAATGCTTTTTTGTAGTCTATCTATGCCATACTTAGATCATTCTCCTTTTTATAGTTCTCCACTATGACATTATTTAACAACAAATGATCCTTTTTTTCCATATGACTTTCATTTGTTACTCTTTTATTCTATTACCACAATTGAGTTTTCTTCTAAATGACAACTCTGTCAGCATCATTTATAGTTTATATGGAATTGGAAGGCAAGTTATTGGTCCATAGTTTTTAGGATAGCTTGTAGGTTCACTTTTAACTAGGAGTATTGTTTGTCTTGTTGTTAATCAGGTTGTCATCTGTTTGTGGTGCACATATAAATAGTTCTTACTTATCATTTGATCATTTAATCTTCATGGAGAGATGTTAATACTTTTAGCCAGAAGTTATGTACTGCATCTGGGCCAGGGTTCTTCCATTTAGGAATTTCTTAATTTTGTTTCAATCTCTCTGGCCATTGTTTCATCCCATTTCATATCCTGGTCATTTGAGCATCTTATTCTTTCTTTTACTTTTTCTGTCCATTCAGCATCTTATTTATGTTCCACAGGATTTTTATAGATAATTCTCCAAAATGTATCTATTTCTTTTTTTTTTGGTGCTGTTCCAATTCCTTTTACCTTGTTCCCCAGTTCTCAATAAAACTTTTTTGGGTCATCAATAACTTGCTTATTTTGTACTTTTCCTTTATATTTATATGCATATGTTCTAAGTTTTTCCACCTGTGCTGACATTTTTAGTTTATTATTTGCGATAGTGCATGATAGACCTGTTCTGATACTGCACATTGCTTTTATGACAGCTATCGTTCTGAGTATTTTTGTTGACCTGTTCTCTCTTCTGTTCACTTCTAACAGTGACATTTTTGTCTTAAATTGCTTTGTCCTGGTCCTCTTCAATAACACACATCACACCAAATGACATTTGATGACCTTGATTAGATTTCCATAACATAGCTTTGATCACCAACTTTATTAATTACACCTATTCATGATATAATTGATTCTAAATACAGCATAACATCCTTGTAATGTTGATCAGGGCAGTGTACCTACTCATCCTGCCAGAGTAAGCAGCGTCCGTACCTCTACTCGCTTTACTTATGAAGCAGCTTCCCATCTCACTTCATACACCGTTCATTGTAATGTTAATCAGGGCAGCATACCTACTCACCCTGCCCAACAAGCAGGGTCCATACCTCTGCTCACTTACTTTACTTATGAAGCAGCATCCCAACTCACTTCATACACCATCCATTAAATTACCATCCACCAAATAATCACCATCCTTACCTCAGCTTGCTTATCTATTCATCAAGCTTCCTCCAACTACTCATTTCCTTTCCCCATAGCCTTGAAATGAACATCCAGACATCAGAGGGGGAACAGAAGAGGGCAAGCCTATCTCTCTTCTCCGCCAACCAGCCCGACCAGGCTGTTCCCCCTCCCTTCTACCCAAAATTGTTCAATCCACTTCCCATAATTGGAAGGGTCAAGCCAAACATCATTTGGTGTACAATAATTACCCAGACATTACCAGCCCCTGGCAATTACCTAATGCTTACCAAAGCATCACCTGCCACTGGAGCAAGAATACTTAACCCCAACCACCAATGCTTCCCAACCCCTAGCAAGGAAGACCCCAGCTAACATACAATGTGAAATTCAAGTTCTGATACTCCCCAACAATTTCAAGCAAAGACATTACCTTGTGACTACATATTCAGCTGCACTGCTGGAAAACCAAACTTCTTTCATCCCCTCCATCAGCGACCACATTCCTCAGCCTTCAATCTTGCCTGTCGAGTCTACATTCCTTTAGCCCATCAAGTAAAATCCAATCTGCACATCCCATCTGCCACCTCACTGTTGTCCAATGAACACACTGCTTATTCAACACCAAAGCATGATCATCTGGGAACGCTCTGTATCTCACCACTGGAACTCATCACACCATCATCTACAAAAAAAAAAGACAAAGTAAATCCTCAAATATGTAAGGAGAAGGCTCCATTTTATACCCACCTATTCCAAACTACAGCCACCACGTTCCAATAACCCATCTTTCAATCCACCGCATGATGCCTTCTGCACTTTAACAATTTCCATCCGTAACTGTTGCCCACATGTGCTCCCCATGTGTAAACTCCTTGTTCACCACCACTTCCATTATCTCGGAATTCACTGTGTATCACCACAACTGGTACTCAGCACTCCACCATCTACAAAGAAAAGGAGAAAAGTAAATCCTCTAATATGTAAAGAGAAGGCTCCACCTAATACCCACCTATTCTAAATTACAGCCACAGCATTCCAAGACTCCATCTGCAAGAAAGAAAAGATATGTAAATACATAACACACATTCCAAAACAACTTCCAAGACAACCTATCCTGCCAACCCAGAAAGGAATATACCATAGTCACTCACATCTACAACAAAGCAGCCATAAGTGAAGCTATGCTTCTAATGACCATATCAAATACCCAAGATAAATTGAACTACCAGTGCAGTATGTTAAAATTAAAGCCTACACATGAAGCGACCAATCAATATCCACAACCAGGTAATATTGCTATGATAATATATAGATTTTATTATTTGTAGTCTCAAAATATTATTTGCCATTTTTTTATATATATAGCTAATAACATTTCCAGGACATTCAATAACCTATGAATACGGTGGCATAACTGTTAATGTCTGCCAAGGAGAAGTCAGCATCAGAATGTACTAATATACTAATTTATACATTATGAAATATCCTGAAAAGTTTCTAAGTTATTTAAATGCTAGAGCTATCTGTGAAACTATGGACTGAAGGACTGAATAACTGAATTCTTAACTGATTTTATTTTGTTTACTGGAAATGTGAAACTGAACAAATCCATTTATTTACCATAGTGACCTAGGGAGAAATGGTCCAGTTTAACAAAACTACATAGGATTGCCATCAACGTGGAGAGCTTGGACATCCAGCATCCACATGTGTGCCAATCCATAGAAAATGCAATTCAAAGGGGCACCCTTGGCATGATTGTGCAAAAGAACAAGAAATGTAACTACCTGTCACAGCAATACCTCCATTGCTATACACCTCTACAAAGGCAACCATTCACTTTCCGATACATCTGCCAAAGCTTCCCACAAATATGAATTCCACTGCAAAAGATCACTGTTGAACAAGATAAGCATGTTCGTTTCTGTGCAGAATCATTCCTGCAGGAGGGGGAAGGGGAAGAAACCAGGCTCCGATCCAATTGCAAGTCAAAAATCCTTGAAGCTAGACAACCTCCCCACCATACTGTTCTTGCCTACACCAATGATCAGCTGTATAAGACCAATGATTTGCCCTACCAACGAGCAGCCTTCCCAGCATTCCACCTGAATGTTGCCCCACACCGACCCCAGAGCAGAGTGCACGAGGAAAGCCAAATGCCATCACCATGCCTGCCCCGCATTCAAACCCCATGCATCAATACATGCAGAAGACAAACATTTGGTTCTTGCTACATTCCTCTTCTTTTTTTTTTTTTTAATGGGCTACCCTTCCAAGCCCCTGGTTGCCTGCCATTCACTCCACTCCTCCATTCCAATGGTTAGCATTCAAAGCGACTGCCAAATCTCCAACTCACCTTTCCAACACCCATCTCACACTAGGCATTCCTCTTGTGCAACCCAAGCAATCTGTGCAGCCAAGAGCTGATGGCCATGATCCCCAGACACACACTGCCACTGTGCATGCGTGTCAAACACAGTCAGACCAATCCACCCAAAGCCCGGGAAAATTATCCATAGCCCCAACAAAGCAAAATGAGGAATCATGGGCCAAAAGTCCAAATCAAAAGTGCCCGCCAGGTCAACGGAGATGCACCAAATGCACACCCCCTACAAGCCACAGCATCAGTGCATGGAGGCCACCCATCCCTGTCCCCCCCCCATCTCCCAACATCAAAAACACTGCGACATGACCAAAACACCACCACAGCAAAACACAACTGCTCAACAGCTGCCAGACAGTCACAGCCATAATGTTTCTCTTTTTCCTTTCTTTTTTTCCCTCTTTTTATTTTTTGCAAGCTATCTCAGGCTCCCCACATAACCACACAGATGCATGGACAATGAATCAATTGCTATTAAGCAAAAGCATCTAGACAAATCCAACTGTCTCCATGAAAACGTCCATTTACCTGGCTCATGTCAAACCCCAGGTTCCATATGTGTTGCCCTCTGAAGTGTATGACCACAAAGGCACACCAATCAGTCATCTGATGCAGTTATTGAATTATTCCCTAGAATTTCCCAATCAGGCTAGCCACACTTGGCAATGCTCATCCATGGAGGGGACCAAGGGACAACGCACCTTCAAAATGTATAGAGAAGAACAGAATCAGACATCAGCAAAGATGCATGACCACAACCCAGAAGACACACACACCTCACAAAGAAGCCTGAAAAGCCATGACACCCACAGAGAACTGCATCAAATCCATACCCCCATCATCACATCAACGCATATACAGCCATTCCCCACTACTCATGCACCACCACCCAGAACCAGAAGCTCAAGCAATGCAGAGCCCTGAAAACCAAAATAGTAGAATCAAGGTAAGCAAGCATCATCATTCCCCACACTGTCAACTTCCAGTGGGCAGCACCGAAAGGCAACCACAGTGTGCTCACAGATCCAGCCATCCCCACATGCAATGCAAATGTTCCATTTTTTTTCTTTGCTAGCAGCAATCTCTTCATTAGTTACAGATCTCTTTAATGTGGAACTATTTAGATGACTTTTACTTCTGCAGAGATTGTTCATATTTACTGATACTGGTGGATTGTAGAAGTTTGAGTAGACTTTTATGATGGAAATGTTCAGAACTGGGCAGTTTTGTTATTATTGGTTCATCCATTATGTTTCATTGCTTACTGGAAAAATGTTCAAAATAATAAAGTTAAAACATGCTCTAACAAGTGTTCTGTATTATACAAGGAATATAATTTAATACAATCAGGAAGGTACATCAAAGAACAATGTATGTTTCGTGTGCAAGGGGCCTATGATTTGAAAACAGCCCAAAGGTAATCTTTATTCACCACTGGTCAGATGCATTTTCTTTGAATGTGGGTTTCAATGTTGTTTCAATGAATGTGAGTTTCATGGGCAGAGAAGTTTTAATATTGTCTGTTTTCATTGTGAGACTGGATTGCTTTGTTCAGCAGATGTCTATTAGTTTTTGTGCTATAAAATGTATAAGAAAAGTTTTAAGTGAAAAAAAAAATCATTGTAGAAGAAAAGCAGTATGCGTATTACAGTGTTTATGGTAAAGGGGGAAAATAGCCAAGTAATGGGACATTGGAATGGCTGCAGAGGGAAGGGCTGTGTATGGGGGGCCAATTCAACCATGATTTTGTGAGGGAGGAAGAGTGGCAAACTCAAAGACAGACCTGAGCGACACAAACTCTAGCTACGCCACTGATCAGTAGGCTATGGAGAATTAATTTTGGAGGTCCTAGCAAACTATAATATGTTTTTGCTAAGATTAGAATATTGCCTACCATTAAATGTCCTATTTTTACCACAAAACCCACATACTGCAAGTCAACAAAAACAAAATCCTATGTATTGATTCATTTGGCTTTCTCCTTTGCATAAATATTGGACCATATCAGATCTCTCTTTCCTTCCCATGTCCATATTTCTTTTTTATACCCTTCAAAGATCTCTAGATTTTGTCCTTTATATTTCTACATTTCCTCAGTTGCTTCTTTTTTCCAAACAGCCAAAGGTTTCTTGGTCTTTATAATGTTTTTCATAAATCTGTTGTATTAATGTATACAAATTTGCATTAGAGCCTTTTGACAGTTTTTTTTTTTGTGCAAGTATTTTTCTTTCCTCTAATTTCTCTCATTCTTTTTGCATATCTTCTGTCAGAAAATTCTGGACTTCTTGCATAGTAGTAAGAATACGTAATTTCTTTGTTATCCTCAATAGTCCACTCCTACTTATGTCCATGATATATGCTATATAAATACAGTCATTATATCAGTGTCATCTTAGCGAGATTTTGTGAAAAACAGGGCTCACCTCGTGAAGGTACTCACCAAGACTTGAGGATGAATTCAGTTCCAACAATATTACTCTCCTTCACTTGCTGATTTATCATCTCTCCATTCAGACCCCCTGTATATGTGGTTATCCTTAGGGAATTCTTGTAAATGATGGCAATCCCATCTGCCCACTTATTTGTCCTGTAAGATCTAATTATATTGAAACCAGGTAGGGTAATTTCATTGTCATTTATGTCTTTTTTTCAGCCAGGTTTTCGTAGCTATAATTATGTCTGAGGAATATAGGACAATACAGGCATGCATGTTCTGGATTTTATTGCATATGCTTCTAAGAGTGATATTTAGGAGTAGAAGGCTGGAAATTGTGGAAGGCAGAGGAAAAGAGAATGGTACATACAAATACTGTACTGTACTATTACTGTTTTTTTTTTTTTTTGCTTCTGTGTGAGGCCAGGGTTTGGGTGAATATCTCCACTGATTCTTTAGGTAGAAATTATATGATGGAACGTATACAGCCAAATGCATTTACACTTTAGTTTTATTGGATTTTGTATGGTAACAAACTCAGATGTAAGATACCTGTAATTAAAAATTCTAAGGTTTCCTGGTATAGTGTGGGTGCTGTGGTGATTGATAGATTTGGTAACTGTTGATGTAGTGATTGTGGGTTTGTAGGAATATTAATTATATTTATTTGGGAGGCATGGTATTTAGTAAAGAGTGCTACTATGCTGTGAAGGCAAACTAGTAAGTCTTGAGTGAGAGTAATTTTGTATGATATGTAAGTTAGATTTTGCTGAAGACATTAATTTACACTGTAAAATCTTACTGGTCAAGCGCAGTTCCGGTTACAGCAGTATAATTTCTAAAAGGACACGCTGGGTTGCAGCAGTTTAAGCAAATGAATCAGAGGTGCTACATGTAGGGGAACTGCAACTGGGTAATGGATTATGTTCTGATTGTTTTGATGCAGTGATAGGTTGGGAGAGGTATAGGGTTGGAGTTGGGATATTTTAAATATAGAGTAGGAGGTGTGGGTGTGAACTGGGGATAAGGTAGGGAAATGGAGCAGGACCCAACCACTGAATTAGCAATGTAACAGTGCTGACAAAAACAGTCAGTAAGCTTTAGCAATGGCACAAGGTAAGAAGGTCTCTATATATAGTTAATAACTATATGAGTTGAAAAGTGTAAAATAGAAGCTAAGAGATGGAAAGTATATTTGCATGGAGAAGTGCACAGGCTCAGGAAGACTAAGCAGAGGTTTACATTTATGACTAAGTATTCAGTGCATTAGCTCCAAGATACTATAATAAAGAAAGAAAAGGAGGAGGCAGTAATCTGAAAATAAAACCAAAGCAAATAGTTTGCCCAATTACAGTAAGAGATGAGGGAAGTAGCAAACTATGTATCGGCTGTTATTTTGGATTACACAAAAACCTGTTAAACTGACCGTCCATTATTATGGGCTGCAAAATATGCCAGTAGTATAGGTGTTGTGACTGGATCTATGGAGCTACATCTTCCATACAAGCTACCTACTTCAGGTGACCATAGATGGACACTCAGCTGTTGATGTAGTCTGATTCTACAAGCTGTAAGTCTTAGCTTAAGTAACTTTACTGGATTACTCATACACATCTACTTCAACTTTACACTCTTGGTTCTTTCATTGATGGAATTCAGGCTTGGTTGCAGGACAGAAATAAATCGTATGCAGCCTGTGCAGTGTATTAACTGGGGCTGATTTGGTCAGAGTCGACAGAGGTGGAGTAGAGATGGATATTTACTTTGACTGCACAATCTCAGTCCTTTAAAGGATGGACTTCTAGTGTCAGTTGCTGGACACTGATAATTCTTATGCAGCCTGTGCAATGTATTAGCTGGACTGATTTTGTCAGGGTCAACAGAATAGGAGTAGAGAAGGATATCTACTTTGACAGCACACCCTTGGTCCTTTCAAGGATGGACTTCAGGCTTGAGTGTCAGTTGCTGGACAGTGATAATTCTTATGCAGCCTGTGCACTGGATTAGCTAGGGTTGATTTGGTCAGGGACAAAAGAGTAGGAGTTGAAAAGGTCATTTTCTCTGACTAGAGATCAGGAGCTCCAGAGAAGACATGGCCATTATTAAGGAGATTGTTTGAAAAAGGAATAAGCATAGGATAATTCTTACATGATACAGTGGTCGCTAATGTCAGCATGTTTCCCAAAGAGCATAAACATAGAATGATCTCACGTTATTACAGGTGTGTTTTGCTCTTACAAGTGGAGCTTAAAATCTTTGGAAACGTTTTATCCAACAGACTAAACAGCATCCTCCGAAATCCTATCTCCCTTTTGCTACAAGTCTTCATGAACAATAGAACAGGAAGCCCATGTATTATAAGACTAGGGTTCAATATCCAAAGATGGTTTTCAAAACAATTTTTGTGGGGCAGAGTTTCTGATAATCTTTAGGAAAGCATCTGACTGCATTTAAAGGGATTTTGTATGAAAACTGCTATGATATCTAAATTTTCCAGAAGAATTCACTAGAAGTTGCAAGCTCCTCTACAAGTCCATAGCATACATCTCTGCAAACAGATTCACATCCCCAGGATATCAACTCCAAAGGAGCATGAGAGAAGTGTGCACACTATTCCCAGCTATTCCTCCTGGTAACTGAAGTGTATATTCAGTTTTTAGAAATAGATTTGAAATAAGTGGACATTAATATTCTTATGCATTAAACATTAGCATCATCCTGTTTTGAGGATGATTGTGTAGTGAGTGTGGGGCTCACAGACTCATCTTAATTATGCACAGGTCTTATAATGTGTTAAAAATCTGGAACACTCCACTAAGTTGGCAGTAAATGAGAAAAATATGGGTCTATTTCCTTATAAAATCAGTAAAAGACTTGTTATACTCCCACCCTGCCAGTAAGAATTGGGAAATTACTAAGAATTGCAGTTATTTGGGAATTCAGATGACATATTACCAACTAAAATTATATCAGCCAATTAGCAGCCACGGCATGGCCAAATCAGTAATACAAATAAGCTGCTGGAAGAAAATCTTTCTGCCATTTCTCACCAAAATCCAAATGATTAAAAAGTTGTTTTTACCAAGATTCTTTTTCTTATGAGACACCTTCTCCACAAATATAAATTTCCCTACGTAAACAAACTGCAAAAACTGATCATCAATTTTTATGGGATTGGTCACACCCTAGAGTAAATAGGCAGAAGCTATATTTCCCTGCTAAGTTAGGTGGAGTTAGTTTTCCAAATCTGCAACATTACAAGACTGTGGCAGTCAAATATGCATATATTTGAGCCAGGTTGTTTCCCAAATCACTGTAACTCCACATAGAGCTGGCAATAATTAAATTTATTCTTAATGAGACGGCCACCCTTACCTCATCCAAAATGTAAGATAGGGAAGATGGGAGGCCCGGATAAAAAGTAAGCTCTATGGCAGCAAGAGGCCAAAAGGCAAAATATTTTACTGGAAGAGAATCAGGGATTCCAAATCATTCCTCACTGAAAGGAAACCTATACACTGGAATGAATGGACAGAAAGGGGTGTTTGTTCTCATAGATATCAGGCATCCAATAGAGAACAGATTCAAATAATTTATATCTCTTTAAACTTGGCATGGGGAAAATAGTCTTGGTGGAAGTATTTACAACTAAGGGATATAATTAGTAAATTGACAACACTGGGGGCAATAACTAAGGGCAAGATTATCCTGTTCATTAGGAAAAATAATATTAAGATTGATCACCCCGTAATTTATCCTAGGCCAAGTCATTTTCAGAAGTATTTGGAACCCAAACAAATTGATGTAATATGAAGTATTTAGGATAAATGGAAGAATATTATTCAAGGAAGTATAGACCTGTATATATTTACCAGAGCAATGCACTTTAACTCTCTCCCCTACCTTTCCAAGGTACATCAGTTTATCATTCTCAAGCATTTTGTTCACCGTCAGCACTTAACCAAGCAGCTGATCAGCAAGAGAGTGGCAACTTTGGGTGGTTGTTGATACTTTGAGACATGAGAAGCAGGTTAATTTAATTTGTTCTGTCAGTACCCTAAAATTGAATCCAAGTGGTTTGACCTCATTGAATCTATAACTTAGGCTTCAGCTCAACAACTGACAGATGGAAGCTACCCTAGTACTCTCCAAATGTAAATCCCACAGTATGGAATGCATGGTGGGTTATCTTTTTACAGAGATTGTCAGTTAATAATAAGTTTGCCTATTTCAAGTAAATTGTGTATGGAGAATTGGTTCTTCAGGAAATCTCTGTGATTATACAAGTGTCGCTTAAGTCTGTATAGTTGCATAGTCCCATGCACTGTTTTCTTTGACGTTATGTAAGTCTACATTATAGCCCCATATGACCCAGTATAAATAGTTATTTGGATATTCACAAGTTTGACAAGTTAAGCATCAAGACTTAATTGTTTATCTTTTTCTTTGTCAATGTATTCAGACAAGTGATATGCTCTTATATGAAGCAAAAAGACAGTTTTGTAAATGTCTGCAATAATGTGTATGCTCTACAATTGACAATAAAGGAATTGTTTATGTTTAAAAAAGAAATATATTGGAAAAAGAAACGTTCAACTTCTTAGAAGGCTAACAACAACTTTACCTTGTCTAAGATAATTCTGATGCAGCACTACCCATGACTTTACAAGTGGATACAGGACAAAACGGTTAGTAGCAGTGCAACTGCAATAGCACAGACCTATTCACTGTGCATTAAAGCTTTCCCACATGCAGAAAGCAGCCATGCGCAGATTGAGTAAGTGATACTAGCAATAGTATTTGGTTGTCAGAAATGCATGATTAAAAGTACAGGGATCACATTAAATTTGGGGCAGGCCACAATTCTTTAATGAGCACTTTTAACAACTCATTAAACTAAACGGTAGCAAGTTATACAACAATGGATGATGGTAACATTTCCAATGTATAATGCCAAACTGTAATACAAGCCTAAGAAGCTAATTCATATTGTTGATGTGCTAATTAGAACTTATCTGAATGAGAGCAAGAAAGATTTCCTAGAAGAGGCTCTGGAAGTTTTATATGTCATGATGCAAATTCCAGTGCAATAAGTGAAAGTAGCAGTTAAGAGATTATATAACAATGCAGATTCACAGCTATGAAGTCAGGTGCTGCTGAAGATTCATGAATCACACTTGGGAATGTCTATGTACAAATAGACAGAAATATCACACACATACTGGTTCGGCATGAGCATGACAATGCGTAGAGCAGATTGTGCAAACATTATGCTTTGTGAAATACAAGGAAAACTAATCTAAAAAGAGGAACTAGTACCTCATGAAATGCTGAAAGTGCCACAGATATTGGTAGGAACTGACTTGTTTATCATAATAACCTTAACTTCCTACCTGTTTTTTTATTTCAAATATTCTAATGCTGATCAAGTCAAGCATACAAGAGCCAGTAAATAATGTGTTTAAATCAGTATTTGCAAAACATGGAATAGCAAACTAAGGGAGGCCAGCTAATGGTTCACACTTTTTTTGTAAAAAGAGTTAACATGCTTTCACGAGCTTGGCAGTTTCAGCATAGTTCATCTTGCTCAAAATATTCACAGATAATGGGCAAGTTGAGTGCATAATTTCAACTGTAAATAAAATATAAAAATGTGATGCATCGCATCAATGGAAATGAGAATAAACTTGCTGAAATGCAGAAACAATAGGACTGTATGAGTAGGCTCATAGGTCCATATGTGTTTACTAGGTTAATGACCACAAGGGCCTTCTTAAGCCTAGCCATGCATTCCAAATTTCTGACAATTTCTCGTACCCTTGAAGAGTATAAGTAGGGGCTTGGGAAATGAAATATTTACAAGCAGTGGCCTGGGAGATGTACCATGTAGAGGCTGTCTATGTCCACTAGAGACATAGGTGCCAAACCAGGGATGAATTTCATGCTCCCCATCCAGTTGTCTAAGTTGTACCTGAATTGGGTTAGGGAAGAACTCTGCTTCATATGGACAGTGAGTTTGTTTCAGATAAGAGTTAGTCTCTGGGATACATACCTGCCACTCCAGCAGGTCCTATTTATATCACAGACAAGGTTTAAGTTTTTAGAATGGATAATTATGGCATTAATTGTTTTGCAGATATGCAGGAGGTCAGTTAGAGCTGGGTCTGACAATGCTTTTTATGCCAGGCATAGACATCCCCTCAACAGCCTATAAGAGAGAGAATAGGGCCTTAAGGTGGTCTGCATAGGACATGTTACTTATGACCTGTATTTTTTTAGTAAGTAATCTCTGTGGACATTCTAACTCCTGGATATGCCTGGCAGTTACATACCAAAGGGGGTTTGTACTCAGTGGCAGGTGTGATGAATGCTAAACACAGTGGAACAATGATTTCCTTGGACCTAGATGCCACAGAGTTAGGTGACCAGCCAGTGCTCTGCTGTATTCATCTGAGCTATCCAAGGAATCTGTTGCATTCTGCTAATCACGAATACAATTTTATACTGTATTTTACTCGTTTAAGCTGTATTTTTGCTATTTTGCTAATTTTTAAAACTGTTCTTGCTGATTTGTTGCACTTTTTGTATGCTGTAGAATAGACTAGATTCGGACCTGATAAATCTGGTTCTGTTTGTTAAATTGAGCACTAAACTGGGCAATGTTTTGTTGAAGAGCCCCCCCCCCCTCTGCACTCTTGTGGCAGGAGAGTGCAGTTAGGTCTCATCTGATTTAAGTTGCAGGCGCAGGGCTCAGTGTTTGAGCTTTTTTATTGGTTACATTGTTTAATTCAGTTTATTTACTGTTGCTACATAAGCCTCAAGTTTGCTTGAATTTGCGCTTGTTTTAACACAGTTCCACAGAGTTAGACGACCAGCCACTGCTCTACTGTATTCATCGCTTTATGTGTAGTGCACCTTAGTGCACCATCATGCACTACCATGCAGTGGGGGTAACCACTGGAAGTTATAAATGCAAAAACTTCAGTAGATAAATCCGTGATCCAGCCAAGGAGTCCTTAAATTGTGCTTAGCTGTTCAGAGAGCACCTCAGCTGTACATTTGTCCCTTAAACAGTCCCACAACTACATAATCTGCAAAAGTCTCATACCATTTAGAGGACCCCCACTTGTATAGACCCTTTATAGAGCACACCATTAGTATAGACCCCATTTGGAGCACCCAGTTATTCCACAACCCTCCATTTTCTCTTCCCACTCTGAAAACAGGATTTAACCTAGCATTATGAATGGTCAGTTTCCCTCCATTTCTCCTACCAGTCTGATTGATATGGGTATCCTGAGGCAATGTAGCAACTGCCTCTTGTACACTGACTACCCTCTACTCTTAAATTACCCAAGTACAATTTGTAAGAGAAACATCTACACTAAGAATCTGGAATCATTGCTGTCTCATGCAGAGAACAGTAACACTGAAATGGTTGTCAGCTCACATACTACACCTCTTACACAAACCAAGCAATCAACACATAAACCATCATACATGGAGATACTCACCAGAAACCTACCTTAACACCAGAGACCTTCCAAACATAAATATTCTAAACCTAATACAGCACCTACAGCACTCAATACACATAAAAACACAAGCATCAGTGTCTCAACAAATACGTCTGCAAGGGAAAGCATATCTAAACCATTTTTTTAGTCATAGGTGACTCCATTGTGAGACACACAGATGTTCCTCTCACAAAGCTGGACAAGGAGAAGGTCACAGTTAGCTGTCTATCGGGTGACAGGATCCATCATCTCACACATGCACTCAAGTATCTACAACTAGTACTATTATGACTCCGTCATAGTTCATGTTGGTGTGAATGGCTTGAGACATACCTCACTGGACTGTATGAAGAGAAACATGATTGAGCTCTATGAATATATGTCCCAGGCAAATATGTCCCTAGTCTTGAGTAGCATTCTACCCTTACCTATAATGATATCACAATATTAACAAAAAATGACTGACATCAACAATTGACTTAGTTTCTGATGTCATTCTAAGGGGATCTAGTTCCTGTCAACCTGGGATGATTTGGTTGATAGACCATGCTATTTTGCCAGAGATGGTCTTCACCTGTCACCTCTAGGCTTTTGCTTACTGGCTAAGGCACTTGCCACCCTCATAGTACCTTTTTAAGCAAGGTCTCAAGAACAACATTTCCAAAGTGAAAATTTTCACCCAGAAATAAATTGAAGGTTATGCTGCTAAATGCTAGGAATTTCAATCAGAAACTGCACTCTCTGGAAGCACTCCTCTCCCAGGAGGCTGTTGATGTTTGTGCAGCCACAGGAATTTATTTCAGGGCTGTAGAGAGAACCCCAGCCTTGCAAGGCTACAATGCCTTCCACACTTTCAGACTGCAAAATGAATGTCTGAGAACCAAAGGAATATCTGCCTTCATCAAAGATAAATACACCTCTAGACTGGTTAGACAGGAAAACTCCAAGGTGTTACTGCAAGTTCAACTAACTGTGGGTAAGACCCTCTTCAAGTCATTATTAGCTATAGTGCCCCTTCAGTGACCAAGATTTCCATGCTGTTTATTTGGACCTACTTGAGTAAATTAAATTGCAACAAAACACTCTAGTCATGGGCAATATTAACTATCCCCCATTGACTGAGAAACATATATGAGTACCACCATGCTCACACAAAGGTTCCAGGACTTTGTTAATACTAATGCCCTGGAACAAATAGTATGCAACCCTACAAGGGCCTCAAATATTCTCAACCTGGTCCTCAGCAACATAAATGGCAGTTGCACCACCACAAGTATAGCACCCTCACTGGTTAAATCTAATCACAAATCAGTCACATTTGAAGTAGCTATAACACTGGAACCCCTCTTAGGTGAAATCAGGCTAAACATTTTTACCAAAGCTGATTATACCCACCTAAGGGATGGCATAAATAATTCCCAAGCTCCTGTTCCCACAGATGATATTCACAACTATACTAAGGCATACACAGATGCCTTGTACAAACACTTGAATGTATTGGCACAGCTGCACCTGATAGATCAAAACAAGATCCTCAAGAAAAAAACAAGCATCCCTGGTGGCCATCTACCATTAACAAAGCTATACAACAAGAGGAAGAAGTTGCTGTCGAAGAATAAAAAGAGAGGCCCCAGGACTGAAAGAACACCCTCCTCTGCTTCAACAAATAAGACAACTTGTAAAATCCTCTAAGGGCAACTTTGAAAGAAAATTAGCAACCATAGCTAAGGATAACCATAAGGAATTCTTCAGCTATATATGTAAACTAAAAGATGGAACCCAGAAAAAAACAGTGAAAAAAAGACAAAATGATGACTGTCCACACAGATATAAAGTTAAGCACTTTCTTTCATTTTATTCACTACAAACTTCTTCAGAACTGACCGGTGAATCAAGTTTAAATGCAAAATTTGATTAATAAATAAACCAATAAAATGTCCATTCATCTAATTGTTAATTAATGCATAACATTTTCGTAAAGGCAAAAATATCAAATATAAAATATTCCACTCGACAAGTATACAAAAAGTATATAGCACAGACAAATGTGTGCCTGCTAGAACAATACTTATCAAATAAATTATTTAATAGTACAATCTGTTATTTAAAAGACATTTAACATTTAAAGTCTCATTCAGACAAGGAATATGATCTGCCCTAAAGAAAACCTGCCATCTAAGCTCCTTGTTTTCAAGGGCATCGTTGAATTCTGTGGCAAATGGAGTCAAATCTATTCCATCCAACACAAAAAATAAAATATTTTTTTAATTGGAACATTCCAAGGCATGTTTAGCTAAAGCATTGTTAGTGTCTTTATTTCTAATAGCCAAATGGTGTTCATAAATCCTTTTGTAAAGGGCTCTAGTTGTTTTCCCCACATAGAAATTATGACAGGTGAAGCAGAGGGACTTGAACCTCAGCACAGAAATAAATAGAGCTTGCTGGAGGGACAGGTTCATAACCCAGAGGCTCCCTTCACTCTGTAATAGAATTCCAGTTCATGTGAGGCAGAGCACCTCACTGAATCTCTTCAAGAAGAATCTCGATAGGTGGATGGGGGATCGTAGGTTTGTCCCAGGGATTACTCCCGTGTCACTATTAGACAGAGGCACAGTAAACTAAACCTTAAAAAGGGCACTTTATACTCAAATCAAGGGGTGGTGTAAGCCATACAGAATCAGGCTAAGCTTATAATTGCCCCAGGGCAGATAGCCTAGTATGAACCTAACCTATGAACTTATGTTGCCAAATATACTACCCCCATACTTTTGCAAAAACTACAGGAAATGGTATGTATTAATTAACAATTAGATGAATGGACATTTGATTGGTTTATTTATTAATCAAATTTCCTATTTAAACTTTACTAATTGACTCACTGGTCAGTTCTGAAGAAGTTCGTTGTGATTAAAATGAAAGAAAGCGCTTAACGTTTTATCTGTGTGGATAGTCATTGTTTTGCCTTTTTTTCTGAAGTTCACTCTGGTTTTCATGAATTTGGTGGTTTTTACATTAAAAAATCGGAACCAGACATGTGATGAATTAGTTATGGATGGCATTACACACACACTGATACTGCAAAAATAGCTAACCTATTAATTGACAGATTTGGCAAAAATATCACCCCATTGTCCCCTCTGAACATTCCACAAAGCATTCCTTCTAACATCCCCCCACCTTGTATCTCCAAATAGCAAGTCACTAATGCTCTCTCCAAGGCCAAAAACACAGCCTCTATGGGACTGGATGGCTTCCCAGGTTGCATTTTAAATGATCTGAAACATGAGTTAGCAACTCCATTAGGTGCTCTCTTCAACCACAGCCTGAGTACTGGTTTTGACCCTGCTGAATGTGAAACAGCAACTGTCACCCCCCTTCAGAAAGGTGTACAGCCACAGACCCTGGGAACTACAGCCTTATCTGTAAGGACATCGAATGAATCATCGTGGATTCTAATGGAGAGATGAAAAGTCAGCAAGCAAAGGAGAGTAGTAGTGCTGAAGTTGAATTCATCCTCAAGTCTTGGTGAGTACCTTAATGAGGTGGACCCTGTTTTTCACAAAATCTAACTAAGGCAACACTGATATATAGACTGTATTTATATAGCATATATCATGGACCGAAGTACGTCAAAAACAAAAAAAGATAGCTGGGTGTAAAAGTCCCAGGATAAAAAAGTGCCCAATCCTGGTAGGCACACTGATGCCAGGGCTAGAAAAAATGACAGTGTAGAATCCTCAAAATCTGGAAACATTCCTACAATGGACCTAGGCCAGGCCCAGGTGGAGGATGGCCTCCCCTGTTGTAGAAGGAAGTAGCAGTCCACAAAAATCACAAAAACTGATAGGCCAAAGAAAAACCATAAAGATGACAGAGTGGACTATTGAGGATAAGAATGAAATTATCTGTTGTTACTATTATGCAAAAAGCCCAGAATTTCCAGACAGAGGATAAACAAAGAGATTAAGAGATAAATTAGGGGAAAGGAAAATACTTTCACAAAACAAAAAAAAAAAAAACTGTCAGAAGCTTCAAATAAAAATGTGCATTCATGAATACAACAGATTTTTGAAAAACAGTATATAGATCAAGAAACTTTGAATTATTTGGAAAAAGAAGCATCTGAGGAAGTGCAAAAATGTAAACAACAAACCTAGACATTTTTGAAAAGTATAAAAAAGAAATATGGACATGGAAAAGAAAGAGAGATTTGATATGGTGCAATATTTATGCAAAGGTGAAAGCCACGTTAATTAATATAGAGAAGGGAGCCACAAAGATATTCAAAGAGAAATACCGGCAAAGGCATCCAGATATGAAAATTTTCACAATAAAAAAATCATTATCACAAAGATGGAATGTGGAAAAGAAGATTGTTAAAGCAGAAGTTAAAGAAATAGAAGTTGAAGTTATGGAGTGTCTGCGAAGTGAAGGATTTAATGTAGAAAGTTTAACACAGACTGCATGACAGCATGATGGAGTGAGTCCTCAAAGTAAGGAGAAGCAGGAAGATCAGGAAACATCTAAAGAAGAAATACGGACACAGGAAAGAGAAAGAGACTTATTATGGTGCAATATTTATGCAAAGGAGAAAGCAAAACTAACCAATACAAAAATAGCAGCACCAAATATATTTGAGAGAAATACAGGCAAAGGAATCCAGACATGGAAAACCTTACAGTATAAAAGATAAGAAGACAAAGAGGAAATGTAGAAAAGGAGATTAGTAATGGAAAAGTTAAAGAAATAGAAATTGAGGTTATGGAGCACCTGCAAAGTGAAGGATTCAGTGTAGAAAACCTAATACAGAAAGCTCCACAACAGGATAGAGCAACAGCTATCCAAATTAAGGGGAAACCAGTGTAACAGGAAACAATTGGTCAGGTGCCATATCAAGATATTTTGGAGCCTTCCACAGGAAACCAGTATAAAAGTTTACTTGAAGCTAGACAGCAAGGGAATGAACAGGAGATTGTGGAAAGTCTGATGCAGTCAATGTTGAGGAGTGAATGGCCAGTGACTTCCCATATGCCAGAGAAATGGATGACACAGGATGAAATTGAAGAGAAGGTGCCACAGGAAGAGGCTGTAGGACTTTCTATACAATGCTCGCAGGAGGTGGAAAACAAAGGATGTACGCTCAGTATGGAAGAAAATGAACTAAGGGAAGAGTTGCTTGATTTAATGGCCATAGACAGATATATTAATATCAATGAAAGAAATAGACTGCAGAAGGTTAATGAAATCCAAAAGTCAAAAATCTGAAAAAAACAAATGAAACAAATGAAATAAAAATTTCAGCACAGACAGAAAAACTTAGAAGATACACAGATAAATATAAATGAAAAATACAAAATAAGAAATTTAGTGATATCCCAAAAATGTTTTATTAAGAATTGGGAAGCAAGGTAAAAGGAATTGAAAGACTGCCAAAAAAAGAAGAAATAGATGAATTTTAGAGAAGTATCTATGAAGATCCTGTGGAACACAACAAAGATGCAAAATGGATAAAAGAACTAAAAGAAAGAATAAGAAATTTAAAGGTACAGGATGTGAAATGGGATCAAGTAACAACCAGAAAAATTGAAACAATGTTAAGAAATGCCTCTAACTGGAAAACCCCAGGCCCAGATGCAGTGTCTAACTTTTGGTTAAAAGTATTAACATCTTTGCATGAATACCTAGCCGAGAGTAAGAAATATTTGTATGTCCACCCTGAACAGACACCAGTCTGCCTAACAGATGAATCAATGCTACTACTTAAGAGTGAACCTGCAAGCTACCCCAAAACTTATAGACCAATAACTTACCTTCCGACGATGTATAAACTATACACTGGAATTGATGCAGACAGAGTTTATAGTCATTTAGAAGAAAACTCAATTATAGCAGAAGAACACAAGGGCAATAAAAGAAAGTCATATGGAACAAAGGATAATTTTTTGTTAATTAAAGTCATAGTGGAGAACTATAAAAAGTGAAAGAATCTAATTATGGCATGGATTGACTACAAAAAAGCATTTGATAGTATCCCGCATTCATGGATAAAAGAGTGATTAAAAATGTATGAGATACACCCTACACTGATTGACTACATTACAGCGACCATGAAACAATGGCAGACCACTTTGCAATTAAGCCATGATAAAGGAAAAATTATTATCCAGGGGATACAAATTCAAATGGGGATATTACAGGGTTACTTTCTGTCACAGTTGCTGTTCTGCCTTGCCCTTAACTCATTAAGCTGTTTACTTAGCTTAGGCCATGGCTATAATTTGGCTCCTAATAAACGACTTCTCATCTTCTCTTTGTTGATGATTTAAAACGGTATAGCTCATCAGAGGAGGAACTGATAGCACAGCTGCAGGTTGTCAAAACTTTTTCAGATGATTTTAGAATGTCATTTGGCCTTGATAAATGTTGAAAAGCAACCTTTAACACAGGAAAACAGCAGCACCAGCAAAACATCAGTTTGGGACAAGAATGTGATATAAAAGAACTTGAGCAAGAGGGAGTGTATAAATACTTGGGAATTAATGAAGGCTCAGCAATAAAACATGAATAAATGCGAGTAAAACTTAGTAAGGAATATTTTAGAAGACTTAAATAATCTAGGAATAAAATCCAACCTATAAACCAATTTGCTTTTTCTGTCCTAACTTACAGTTTTGGAGTGATTGACTGGTCCCAAAATGTGTTGGATAGACTAGACAGGAAAACAAGAAAGATTCTTCATGCTCACCAAATGATCTATAAAAATCAGTGCATACCAAGAATATATATTCTCCATTCCAAAGGAAGGATCGGCATCTTTGAAACTGATTACATGTATAGTTCTGCAATCGTGGGACGCCACACATATCTGCTGACCTCACAAGACACAATCATAGTGAAAGTGTTGAAATATGAGGAGAATAAATCTAAGATGACTTCTCTGCTTAACCTAACAGAAGCATATCAGTGTCAAGCAGGAATGGAAATCAAACCAGAAGTAGATAAAAATCAGGAAGCAACTGAATGTGCCAAAAAATAAAAGAAAGAATATAAGGTGAAGGACCAGATGAAAAGGCAAGAAATGTAAAAAATGCATAAATATAGTTGCAAGTATAGAAAACTTCTGGAAGAACCTCATGTTGATCAGGAACAAATGCAGGAATGGTTAAGGAGAGGTGAATTCAAACCAAGAGATGAAAGGGTAATATTTGTGGCACAAGACAGTGGGCTACATAAATGCTGGTTTACCAAGTCCATTGAACACATGGGAGAAACAGACAAATGTAGGTTTCGTAAAACTGAATTGGAAACTGTCACACACCTTGTTGCTGGTTGTGACGTACTAATGGCAGAAGGACTGTATATTGAAAGACATAATAATGTGGCAAGACTGTTACACCAAGGATTTTGCAAACATTATGGTACAGAAGTGGCTGAAAAACACTGGAAACATGAGCCACAAAGCATCATAGAAAATTATGAAGTCTGCATCACATGGGATCATCCACTACCGACAGTTCAAAAGATAGATGCTAGAAAACTGGATATAGTGGTCCAGGAAAAGAAGACAAAAGTACCATTGATCACTGAAAACACCACACCCAGTGACTACAGTGTCCTGCGTACAGAGAAACACAAAGTTATAAAATATCAGGATCTGCAAGAAGAAACAAGAGCAATGTGGAAGAAGGATACCCAGATAGTTCCAATAATAGTAGGAGCAACGAGCATTACAAAAAAAAGTCCACAATCATATTTAGATATGCTACCAATACACGTAATTACAGGAGGAGTCATTACTGGGCACACTGCGGGTACTGCAAAGAGCACTTTTGGCTGACACCAAAGAGTGAAACAATACTAATTTCATGAACTTTAATTGTACTTTGACTTAGTAATGGGGTCCATTCCTGTCATAGTATTAGAACCCCCCCCAAAATTTGGAGAAATTAAAAAGGGAGAGAACTTATAAATAAAAATATAGGTGATCTCTAAACCCTTTATCCAACATAGTTTGGTTTTGTCAAAGGCAGGTCATGCCTGTTTGACCTGGTTGACTTCTTCGAAAAAGTCACCAGAGTCATAGATGAAGACAAATCTGTGCATACAGCCTACCTTGGCATAGTCAAGGGCTTCAACACAATCCCACATGCCGTCATCATTGATAAACTCTCCAAGTTGAATATCAACCCTTATGTTGTCTGGTGGGGTGCTAACTGGCTCACTGATAAAACACACTCAGCCAAAGTTGGAGACTTTACCTCAACCAGCAGACCTGTCATCAGTGGGGGTTCACAAGGGTCACAAGTGCTGTGCCCCCTATTGTATGGAATATACTTCTTAGAAGTTCAGGCCAAAACAGATGGGTTGTGACTAACTAAGTTTGCTGATGACTGCAAATTAGGTGCAATCACTGAATCCCCAAATTATATCAATATACTTATTGACTTATAAGAGGGACTTACACAAACAAATGATTGGTGCCAAAGCCAAGGACTCAAACTCAGTGCAGAAATGCATAATCACCCCTTCAGTAAAAGCAATATCTCTGCAGACTATCATATAAATAATAATACCCTGAGTAACAACTCAGTGGTGAGAGATCTGGGAACGTAAGTTATCTGTAGCCTAAACTTTAACCACCATGTGTCTACTGTGCTAAGGAAGGCATTTTACATCACACACCTCATTAGCAAAGGCATTGCCTCAAGAGCAAAAGGACATAACACCCCTGCACTCATCCCTTATCAGCCAATAACTGAGTACAGTCCTCCGTTTGGTATGTACCTTATCAGGCACCTACAGCAACTTGAGAGACCTCAGAGATTTCTAACCAAGAAAATTCAGGGTCTCCAGCACATCATACATTGACAAACTGAAGTCACTGTCACTGTGCAGACTACTTAGAGGAAACTTATGCCTGGTCTACAGAGCAATCTTGGATCCAAACTTAATGGAAATGCTACACATCTGCAAATCAAATGCGGCAAGGGTCACCTGCTCCAGGGACCTTAACCTGGCCTGCAACATAAATAAGACCTGCTGGAGAGATAGATATGTCTCTAAGAAGTTGCTATTCCTCTGGAATAGGCTACCAGTTCAAATCAAACAGAGCCCCTCTATGACCCTGTTGAAGTGCAGCCTGGATCACTGGATGGGAAATCATAAATTCCTGGGAGGTTGAAATTCTGCCAAATTATCACTTAATAGTTAGAAGTCAGCCTTATATTAGTTCCTGAATATTCCAGGGTTAACTTGGGTTCCAGGATTTATTTTTACTTCAGTGGAGACCATTTTGTGGTCTGACCTCACCAGATAATATATTACACTAGCAGGTGTACTGCACTCAACCATGTTAGTGAGACCTAGATCCAGTAGGTTTGCACCCCTGGTCTTTGCACTGACTATCTGGTCTAGGGAGTTTGTGCTTACAAAAGCCAGGAAACTCTGTGCCTTTTCATTTGGTGTCATATATGATTCCCAGTTAATACTGAGGTAATTAAATCTGGTCATAAATATGGTGTTGGGTTGGATGGCGAATGTTTCCAGTAAGTTTAAATACATCTTATGGGTTTCCTGGGTCATACAGGGGCCTATAACTTGCAAGGAAGTGGTATGGGATTTTGTCTATGGAGATCTGAACATGGAGAAGCTCAAGTACATTGTCCTGTTTGATCAGCCACAAGGTAACTTATTTTTATGTAAATTGAGATACTTCCACCTTTAGTCCCTGTCTGTCTAGCAACTCATCTAAATGTGTGGAAGGCATTATAGCCTTGACTACTGGTGTGTTTTCCATGGCTTTAAACCATGTCTGAGTGACCACACAGACATCAGCATTCTCTAGGGTGAGGAAATCTTGTAGGGAGTGTTTTTTTTTTGTTTGTTTAGATTCCTAGCATTGAACAGTAACACTTTTAGATTTTCTTGGTTTTGATTTATTATGTCAGAAGTACATTTAGTCTGGCATTGCCTAAAAAAGGTAATATGGGGAGGACAATGTTTTAGCTAATATTTGAAAGCCTAGAGGGAAGAGGTGCAGACCATCCCTGGCAAAGCAATGTGGCCTGTTAACCATCCCTTTCCATGCTGACAAATATTGCACCCCCTTTGAATGACAACAGAAACTAAGCCAGTTAAATCTTCTGTTCATATTGTGGCATCACCCTTGGAGAAAGTAAAATGCTGCTGAATGTTAGGCTAATGCGAGTCTGGGGCAGATATTCCAATGTCTTCCTTCATAGGTATGTTTCAGGTCATTTATACTCACATGGACTATGACTGAGTCATATTGGTACTTGTAGTCCAATAACTTGACGGTGTGCATAATGTGGTGGATCCTGGTCCATGATAAGGAACTGACTGTAACTTTTTCCTTACTCAGCCTTGGGAGCGGCACATCAGTATGTCTCACAATGGCGTCTCCAATGACCAGAATATTAGATTCTATGCTAGCTTGCCTTATGGGCTAAGAAGTAGAGACTCCATAAGATGTGGCTGTAGGTGTTGATATGGGTGATGTTTTGAAAAAGAGTGCATTTGGGGCTGCTGAGGGTATTTGTTATGTGTGCTTCATCTAGGAGATCATTGAGGTTTAGGAAGGTTACATTTAAGTGCCTTAGTATATGTGGGTCTATGTATCTGCTTTGAAGTGTGTGATGGGTGCAGAACATGTACTGCTGACAACCTTGTGGACATTAGGAGTGTTTTATGTGAGAATCTTGCCTCCAGTGATATTGCGTAAATGCATCCCTCACATACCATATCAATTTGTTTGAGAATTAACTAGTTGTCAGTAAACATGAGGCAATTTCTACATTGTCTCAGTATGCCCACAGCCATGAGGCTGGTAACAGAGATAGTGAGAAAGTTCATATCCATGGCAATAGGCTCTTTTTATGGATTAGACAGTTGGAGTGAGAATATAAAGTAATGTCTGAAATATCTGGTTTGCAATTCTGGCGACAGTGCTTATCACTGCAAACTAGTTGCCCCATGTGCAACAATGTATTGGTGAAATTTCTAGTGTGGTTTTACAAGAAAAAAAGTCAACTGCAGGTGTCTGCACCTATAAAGGGCACTACCAAACACTTAAGGGGAAACTGATATATTTGCCCTGATGATTTATGGATGAAGTATTTAGGAAGCTAATCTGAAGTTAGGTTAGACCGCAGCTAATCAAGCAGTACTTACCAAAAAGAAAGAATTAGTTTTGTCAAGAATGATGAAAAGAGGGGATTTGCCTGAATGACAACTGCCTGGCTACTACTAGTGCTAGTCTTATTACAGCTTCACAGTGCTGGGATACAATGCTCCTTTGTTTCTTCTCTCATCAGAAGCAAAATGATGGCACCAGTCCCAAGATGAAAAACAGGCCACAGGCTCATTGGTGATTAACAATCTTGGCCCAGATGATGTAAGAGTCTGTAGGCTGTAGGTTTGTTTTAGCCTTTTCCTGGTAGATTCCTTGAATAGCAACCAGACCATGCTGACAAATATTGCACCCCCTTTGAATGACATCAGCCTTCCTTCTCTAATGGCAGATGTCTTGAATAGCAACCAGACCAATCAGGAAGGTCCAACACAGAGACTCACTTCCCAATCAGAAACAGTCAGGAAACAATGCACTCTGCTTCTTTTCTCACCAGGAGCAAAATATATCCACAAATTCCAAGCTGGCATCCATGAAGCAGTTATTAGGCTTTCTAGTGATCATCACTCTCCAGGAAATATTGACATATGCTTCTTCTTTTACCAGGAACAAAACAGAAGTAATCCCTAGATAACTATTGAGAGGTAGAATGTGGGCTCTCCAATAATTGGTGGTCTTGGAGTAGATATAGACTTTAAATGTATGAAGGAAAAATGGTTAATATCCTAAGAGTTAAAGTATGCATTAAGCAGTTAGATATGAAAGAGGGGGAACTTAAGCTTTAGCTAAATGGGGAGCCACTATTTAAAAAAAAAAAGCTAGATACATTAAAAGGGGTTATTCACTTTGTTTTCTGGCTGAATTGAATGCAGTGGGATGACCAATACATTTAAATAGCTGAAGGGGAGTGATTTCACAAAATGATAATTTTGTACTTACAATAGCCAATGAATGAGGAGAGGGAAGGTAATATGTGGTCAAATTAACATAAGGGGCAGCTAACTAGAAAGACAGTTAAGTTTAAAAAGATACACCAGGGTGAGAGGGTGGGGAAAATGTATTTCTGTGGGACTCACAAGAGAAACAGCTGTGGTCTCTTTCCGAGTTAAAATATGTAATTAAAAGCAGAATAGAAGTAAAACAATGTGTAAAGAAAATAAACCACTATAAATAAAAAAGAAGGCAATGAATCAATACAAAATACAAGAAAACAAAAGCAAACTAATCTTTTCCTAACAGCAATTTGTGGCAGTGTTGATTGAGCTTCTCCAGTTTAGCCTTTAAATGTTTTATTTTACCCCCTAAATACTAGGAAGCAATAAAGGGGGCAAGCCAAGATCAAAGCTCCCAGTAACTTTCCCACTGTTTATTTCAGAAAACAGATAGCAAAATGTAGAACTTCAAAAGAAAAATCAAATGAAGTACAACGTTTTTCTGACAGAAGTGCTAACACCTTGTCATGGGCAAGGGAAGGAGAATGGGTCAAAGTGAGACAAGATCAGAATTTTGGTCACAAACCAAAGAGTCAAGCGAATATAATTAGTCATCACCTATAACCAAGATCTCATGTAATCAAGAGAAATGATACACAAATGAACAGGAGGAATTGAAAATACGTACTGAAAATCTCAAGTCGAGATTTATTGACAGAGACTTAGGTTTTTTTGAGTCAACCAAAGGATAGTTTTTGGTAGCTCGGATACTTTATTAAATGCCCAGGTGAAACTGCATAGATATTGTGAAGTCTGCAGGTATATTTCCATTGCAGGATCTGTCAACAATTTATTTATCGAAGTCTTTGTACTTGTCATGATATTTGAAGATATTGTTCCACTATAGAAGCTAAAAGAAATTCACTTACTGAAGCCTTACTTTCTACTTCAAATGCTGCTACTGAGGGTGGTATAAAATTAAATAGGGGCAGTAACTACTCCATTATTTTGTGGCAGACTCAATACATCAAGAGAGTTAAGGAGAGTGCAGAGTGCCATACTTCTCAAGTGTGTAGATTTTTGCCTCATATTTTTGGTCTGTACATCATAAAATTTGTGGTTTTCTGGCAAATCACTGAGGATTCAAGTGACTAAATAATGACATACATTTACATTTCAGACTTCACATCCCTCAGGAAATCCATGCTAACACAAATTCTCTTATTCTAGCAACCTCTTATTCTAGCCACTTTCCAAGCTTATAACAGCAATATTTTAAATCTGTTCAAATTTTTGCACCTTTGTCTCACAATTATGTTGGGCTTTGTCCAGATTTCTTGCTCTAAAATGTTGAGAGGTATGCAGAATGCTGATTATACATATATATATATATATATATATATATATATATATATATATATATATATGTGTGTATATAACAGGAATATCCACTTCCAGCAGCTCACAGCAGAGTCTCCAAATGTTCAAAAGCTACAGCCTTTCTTAGAAATGTTTATTAGGTAAGCACTTCCGCAAACAGTAAGTTTGCTTCCTCAGACCTTAATGAAAAAACAGCTATGAAACTTATACTTATAACCTCCCATAGATTTAAAACAGCCTGTCACTAGTCATTTCTAAATAGCAACAAGTAACTCATTCATTGCCAAGTTACTTAAAGAAAATACAGACATTAAAAATGCAGAGATTAAAAATACAGGCAATGAAAATACAGGCAATAAAATGCATTAATAATAAAAACACTAATACATAGGATTCCACACTATTTTAGCTTATTTCCTTAATTTTTTATTTTCAGCTTTGATATGATAGTTAGGTGGTCATTGAGTCTCTTCCCCACATGTGCACTAAATTTTGTTCTTCAGTGATGGTATTAATGTTCCCTAACCTATTTTCATGCAGAATCTCCAAGACACTGAACATAAAATGGTGCTGACTGCCTAGTTCCAAAATGTGTTTGGCTACAGCACTATATACATGCCCCCTCCTCAAGAAATACATGTGGTCCCGTATTCTCTCCCTTAACTTTCTATTTGTTTTCCCAATATAGAATGATGCAAAAGTGCAACAACGGGCAAGGTAGGCCAAATTCCTAGAGTTACAGTTGGCATCTATCTCTAACACATACGATCTACCAGTGTCAGGATGTATAAACCCTGTCCCTTCTTGGATATATTCACAAAAGTTGCATTGACCACATTTAACTGTGCCCATACCCTTAGGTATAGGAACTAACTGTGGGTCCATCATCGGATAGCATAACCTACGCCTTAAGTTCTTTGTGTTTTTATATACCATCCATGGTCTAGTTCCCACTAGTTCTGCTGCTTTATGATCTAACTGAAGGATATGCCAATTCCTAACAACAATATCATGTAATGCTTTGCTATCCCTAGTGTAAGTAAGACACAGGAGAACACTTATTTTACTATCAAATGTCCTAGTGTTACCAGATGCCCTATGGGCTGAAAAATAGGGTTTAGCTCTATCATTTCTCATGCATTTTGTAGCTTGGTAGACTTGACTGACCTGTTCCTTGTTATAACCCCTTTTGACAAAATCTTTTTTCTAGTTTAATAATTTCCTTCTCATACTGACTATCTTTTTCTGCCAGTCTGGAGCATCTCATTTCTTGGCCCTTGACAACATTATTGAAAATGTGAGGGAGGTGCATACTTGTCCTATGGACAGAGGCCACATGTTGACAAGTCTTCCTAAATCTATAAGAATGTAGCTGCCCTAGTGTGTCAATGTTAATCTCAACATCTAAAAATGCAATATTTCTATCTGAATATTTCAAGGTGAACTTTAAAAATTCATTGGTGGTGTTAATGTCATGTGCAAAATTCTTAAGCTGAGTTATACTCCCTTTCCATAAAATGAAAATGTCATCTACAAAGCATCTGTAAAACTGTATACATGACCTTGCTAGGGGATGTGGTAGCATGCATGCCAATTCTCACTCTGCCATAACCATATTGGCATAACTGTTGGCACATGGAGTACCCATGGCTACACCAGATACTTGTGAGTAGTATTTCTCATCAAAGACAAATACTTTGCTTTTTAAAATAATTCCTAGCAAGTCGCATAATACATCGATCTGTCCAGTAGAACACATCTCCTTTTTTGTCAAAAAACTTTTCACCATTCTTATTCCATCTCTGTTGGTTATCACTGTGAATAGTGATACCACATCCATGGTCACTAGCAACACATTACCTGTCATCCCATTCACATCACCTTTAGTGAAATCATATAATTCCTGTAAGAATTGTGTACTATCCTGTAAAATATACTCATGAGCCTGTAGCAGAGGTTTTAATTGCTTGTCCACATAAATGGGTAGTGGCTCTGTTAACCATCCCTCACCAGCTACTATAGGTCTAAATGGTGGGGCATAGGGATCCTTATGGATCTTAGGTAGTCCTTGTAGAGATGGAATAAGTGGTTGATCTACCATAAAATATCTGAACAAATCTTTGGTTATAGTTTCATTATTAACACTTTCCATTAACATGTTTAACATGTTGTCCCTGATTTCATTTATCACATTGACATCTATAATCTTATAAGCCTTTTTATCCTGCAACATTTCATGCATGCATTGGAAATAATATGGCCTGTCTATATTCACTATTAGGCCACCTTTATCTGCTGGTCGTATTAAATAAATGGAAGGTTAAGGGAGAGAATATGTGACTACATATATTGCTTGAGGAGGGGGCATTTATCATATCAAAGGTGAAAAATAAAATATTAAGGAAATAAGGTGAAATAGTGTGGAATCCTATGTCTTGGTATTTTTATTATTAATGCATTTTTATTGCCTGTATTTTCATTGCCTGTATTTTTAATCTCCATATTTTTAATGTCTAGATTTTCTCTATTTAACTTGGCAATGAATGGGTTACTTGCTGCTAATTAGAAATGACTAGTGATAGGCTGTTTTAAATCTATAGGAAGTTATAAGTATGAGTTTCATGGCTGTTTTTTTAATTAAGGTCTGAGGAAGCAAACTTACTGTTTGTGAAAGCGCTTACCTAATAAAGATTTTTAAGAAAGACTGTGGATTTTGAACATTTGGAGACTCTGCTGTGAGCTTCTGGAAGCGGATTTTGCTGTTATTTACTTGGATTGTTACTATACAGCAGCGTTCTTCTGTGTGGATTTTTGATCCATATATATATATATATATATATATATATATATATATATATATATATATATATATATATATATGTGTGTGTGTGTGTGTGTGTGTGTGTGTGTGTATGTATGTATATATATATATATATATATATATATATATATATATATACTTAGACACTATTATCATTGCTTTCTAATATGTACTAGCATATAAATTACTTGTTTTAGATTAAGCTGGTTATAACAGTCAGGGTAAACTGTAGTGTTGTATTTATTTATTTATTTATTTATTTATTTATTTATTAGTGTCTGCAGTTTTTCATTGGCTGTTTCCTCAGCCTGTACTCATTCATCAGTTCAACTGAACTTCTATGCCATCCCCAGACTTACTCCAACACCTGTTCTGAAACAGTAAGGCCTGGGCAGCATCTCAATCTAACCAAGGGAGTTTTTCTTCACTTTCAGGTCTACTTATATCCTCATGTGCACACTTGCTGCCAGTGATGGTGGTATACAATAGACTTGCAGCTTGTTGTCTATATATGACTCGGTCAAAATCTCAACCATTTGCAGACAGCACTCCTTCTGCTCAACAGTGGTGGTATGCTCGAGCACCTTCCCTTCCTCCCCTAGGATGAGCATTCCATTCTCCTTGCCTGGCCATCAAGTACCTGAATGACTAATTAGACTCAAGTCACCTTGGTCTTACACAGAGCTTTATCCATCTAGGCCACTAGTGAGGCTATACAGTTAAATGTACAAAGTGCATAGCCTTCCTTCTCTAATAAATGAAACTATAATATACTTAAAATATAAAAGAAATATAGCATGTGATATGTGAAAGTGTGGAGTTGGCACCTGTGAGTAAAGCTGCACTGAATCCCTCTGTAACTGTGTCTTGCTTATTCTTATGCATTAGACGGCAGTGTAGTGTAGTGCACTAACAATTAAAACCCTTTGCCACACAGCTGTCCACACAAGCAAATCTTGTTGAACCAACACATAAAAGAACAATGCTCCACAGAAAAGTAGTTTTAGCACTTTTGTTAATTTAATCTTGAACTTCACCAAAAACTAAATAAAAAGACACATAATTCCATTTAAATACAACATGAAATGACAGTAAACTTTTAAAACATCCAATGACTTAGTTTAAAAAATACACACCTTCATTTAACTTCTGTTAACCATAAAAAGACATTTCAGACAAATATAGCTTCATAGAAGCTTGTTTTTAACACACTTTTGACACACTTTTAATGCTCATTAATACCTGATAGAAAATCCACTCTAAGAAACACTTACCATTTAACTCCTATTTTTCTAAATAGTTGCTAAATGAATCAACAAACAACTGGGTCTATGTTCGGCTAAAGAAAACTACAAAACTTGAATGGTGAGATATCAAATATAAAACAGCGAGCGGGAAAACGATCAAACAAAGACAAAAGCAAATAAAATATATTGAATGGCCTTAGTTGGCCCACATCACAAACACAACTAAGCAAGGTGGGAGGCTGTACCCCCTTGACTCCCCTAACTATATATAGCAACTCCTAGATTGTACGTCAGTGGGGAATAGGGGTAATTTAAAAGGTTTTCCTTCACTTACCTTATGCATTGCATTACTTCCTGGTTGTTGGCCAACTATAGCCATTCGATGAATTTATGTTCAAAGTTGTCGTTGCTGGATAATTTTGCATTTCGCTGCTTTACATTTGATATTTCACTGTTCGAGTTTTATAGTTTTCAGTAGCTGAACATGGACCCCAAATAATTTAGAATCCACTTTTTCTAACACTAAAAATTAAAATTTCCTGAAATCAGTACAATTCAAGCTGTACTTTGCTAGAGCATTGTTAGTATCATGTTTCCTAATGGCTGACAAATGTTCTTTAATTCTGTTAGGCAGTTTTCTAATAGTTTTCCCTAAATAAAAACTTTTGTCAATTTGTATAGGTTGCAAGGTAAGATTACCCAATATTATTGCAACTGCATGCCTGTTTTGCTACAAAATGAAATCCATGGTGTTCAAAACATATCTACTGCATTGGTTAATATACCTGCAGTACTTACAAATGTAACAGAGACTTGTACCATAGGAATTCTTAATCCAGAGAAAAATGAGCCAATACCAAAGCCAATACCAAACAAAAAAGTCCTGAAGAATTTATAATAGTCACCAGCCAGAAAAACTTTAATTGTGTAAAATCCTTAACGCTGAAATTGTACAAGGCGTTTTCGTCTGAGTATCACCCAGAATTCTTCAGAAATTAAAACAATTGACACAAGATTAATTGCTTTTATATACCCTAAACTTGATTAAACAATTAAGCTAATAAACTTGTAAAATCACTAGACAATTGATTATTAGTAACTAAATGGTGAGGAAATTAAATACATAAACAACGCCTTGTACAATTTCAGCGTTAAGGATTTTACACAATTAAAGTTTTTCCGGCTGGTGACTATTATAAATTCTTCAGGACTTTTTTGTTTGGTATAAGAATTCTTAACCTTTTGACCACTGTTACTAGGCGTTTGTACAAGAAATTAATAGTAGTGTTCTGCGGTTTAAGTTTGTAGTTAGTGTTGAAGAACAAACTGCTCATTTTTTGGATACCCAGATTTCTCTTGTTGTTAATAATAAAATGTTTCATAGCAATATCTTTAGAAAAGACACCTTTGCAAACAACTATTTACATTTTCAAAGTTACCATCCTTGTTTTATGAAATTTGACATCTTCAGAGGTCAAGTTATAAGACTAAGTAGATTAATTAGTTCTGACATTGATTTTTGAGACAGGCAGATGCCATTACCAAAATTTTACTATGCAAGAGGGTACTCCTTAGACAAACTTAACAAACTGCTTTTGAAGTTGTCCAAGCCAGGAACAGTAAATTCCCTGCTATTTTGTAAATAAAGCTGATGTCACCAATATGTTTTGTTTCCCTATACCAATGAGTTTAAATGACCGTTATATTCAAAATATTCTTACACAAAATTGGAAAATTATTTTAGGGAATTCAGAACTCACAAAGGCTCTGGGAATACAAACTAAATTTGTTTACAAGCAAACTAAGAACCTTAAACAGTTATTGGAACAAATGCCTAGTAACAGCAGTCAAAAGGTTAAGAATTCCTGTGGCACAAGTCCCTGTTACAATTGCAAGTACTGCAGGAATATTAACCAGTGTAGTAGCTATTTTTTGAATACTGTGGATTTCATTTTGTAACAAAAGAATCATACAATTGCAATAGCATTGGATTAGTTTACCTTGCATCTTGTACAAATTGTCAAAGTTTTTATATAGGGAAAACTATTAGAAAACTGTCTAACAGAATTAAAGAACACTTGTCAGCCATTAGGAAACATGATACTAAGAATCCTCTGGCAAAATACAGCTTGAATTGTACTGATTTCAGGCAAATTTATTTTTTAGTGTTAGAAAAGTAGATTTCTCCAAGTTATTTGTTTTTTAACAACTATTTGGAAAATAGGAGTTAAATTGGCAAGTGTTTCTTACAGCAGATTTTCAATCAGGTTTTAATGAGACTATTAGTGTTAAAAGTGTGTTAAAATACAAGATTCCATAAAAATGTATTTGTCTCAACTGTCACTTTAAGCTTAACATTAGTTAAATGATGGTGTGTATTTTTTAAACTAAGTCACTGGGAGTTTTTAAAGTTTGATGTCATTTCCTTTTGTATTTAAATGGAATTAAGTGTTTTTTTATTTAGTTCCTGATGAAGTTCAAGATTAAACAAATGAAAGTGCTAAAGTTATTTTCCTGTGATACAGTATTCTTTTATTATCTGGTGCAACAAGATTTGTTTGTGTGAACAGATGTGTGGCAAAAGGTTTTGCAGTCAAGTTTTGTCTTTCATACCCTTTGAAGCTTTTTCAGTTTTACTAACAATTAAAACTTCTACTTTAGTTATCGAGAATCAGAATCTATAACCAGAATATTCATTACAGAACAACTATAGCAGCTATTTAATTAAAAGTGCATTGCTTAGTCAAATATCAGTGTCTGATATTTAAAAAAAAAAAAAAATTTTTCTTATATAATAAATAATTACATTCTTATACAAATATGACTTAAATTCCCAATACAAACAAAAATACTTCAAAATTTGTTCATTATCCTGTGCCATCTCTGTAGCTTAAAGGAAAGAAGCCTTTACTATAACCCGGATGACTCAAATTTGATTAGTGGCCTGGCTGGATCTTGGAGGATCCTGAGTTAGAGGCATGGGAGTGAATTGTGTATGTCGGTGTATCCACTCCAGGGGCAGGGCAGAGGTCTAATGATGGTTCCCACTGAAAATGGGAGCATTGTATTCATTATTTCTAGACTGAGTTGTCGGCCTTTCTTCTGCCAAGCTGCTTTGGCAGTTATCCTCTGAGGCAGCATAGGAATGGGAGCATAAACATGACTGCTACCAAGGATCAAAAAGTTAGGGCCTGCAAAAAAAAAAAAAAAAAGAATAATAGAATGTCTGCCTAAATGATGCCCTTTTATGTCTCATACTCATCCCTGATAAAGGGAAACATATGTTCCAGTTGGCTATTGGGGATGCTGATGGTTGGCTGGCAGTGGATATAAACAAACACAAAAAAAAGTTGTTCATTACCTTTTGAACTTCACAGAAATTTATTCTCAGGACTAGTGGGTAAATCATTCCTTTGCAATTGATTTATTCCATTGTTTTAGTCTAACCTCTCTAATCCTTTTGCCAAAACAGAACATAGAATGGGGCACTTGCTAGCATATATCATGCAGTTTATATAGCACTTATACTCATTGTAAACAAAATATTTTCTCTATTTATGTCCTTGCAGTCAGGTCATTCTATAAAAGCAAAGACAAAACAGCTGAGGCATGCATTCCTTTGGGGTTTTAGTCCTGGATATATATTAATGGAATGATACCTGCATGAGCTAGTTTATCTGTGTGTTCTTAGACATTAGACATTGTGGTGCAATAACAATTAAAGATTATACTCTAGTGATTGAGAATCAGAATCTAGAACCAGAATCTTCTCTAAGAGCAACCATGGCAGATAATAAATTCAAAGTCCATTACTTAATCTGAGAGCATACAATGTCTGATATTTTTAAAAACACCTTTCACTTATATCACAAATTCACAGCATTCATACACCAATGTGACTTATATTCTCAATATATACAAAAATACTTCAAAAGTTTTTCATTATTCTGATCCATCTCTGTGGCATAAAGGAATCAATCCTTTACTATAACGCAGATGACCCAAGCATAGGCATGGGAGAATACACATAACACCCACCACGAGTTACAAAGTTCAGACTTGCAAAACAAAAGAAAGTAAAAAAAGAAAAAAAACTTCTGCCTAAATGATGACATCTTATGTATCACTCCCATCCCTGATGAAGAGAAATGAATGATCCAGTTGGCTATAAAGGGTAGGTGGGGGGGCTGATAGTTGTCAGGCAGTGGGAAATAAACACACACTAAAAGATGTTCATTACTCTGCTGGACTTCGTAACAAATGCCGGGCTACATGACTAGTTGGTAAACTGTTCCTTTGCACTTGATTTGTTGCATTTTTTCAATCTAACTTATCTAATGCTTTGTCCAGTGCAGAACATAGAATGGGAAAATTATTGGCAGATATCACACAGTTTATATATCAGTTATACTCATTTTAAACAAAATGCTTTTCTCCATGTCCTAGCTGTCAGGTCATTGTACAACTAAGATATACATTCCTTTCCATCTTTTAGCCCTGGGTAGATATTAATGGAATGTTACCTGAATGAACTTGTTTGTCAGACAGGATGGGTGGTTTTGGGTTTATTTGAAATGACCATGCATAAAATATTGCAAATTAAAAGTACATTCCAGTAGTTTTAATAATGCTATTCACATAGCAATCTTACAATGCTTTGATTTGAGTAGACATGGTTTACATCTGAAATGCTCATCTAAATCAGGTTAATGACTGAATTAAATGAGCACTGTCTAAAACATTTCTAAATTTATGGTCAAGTATTCATTTGTAATAAAGTATTAAAAAGCATTTTAATAAATCTTATACATAAACTATGAAATGCTACTTGTCCATCTACAAATGAAATATTTCTCGAACATGTAGTTACCTTGAAGCAAAAAAAAATCCTTTACAGCCACAGCTGTATAATGGATTTTTACAATTAAATCTAAGATGCACTTTATAAATATTCATACTTAGGTATGCCACAAATCATTTAGTTATTTAGCCTACCTATGACCTGTTTTATAACTTTATTACTTTAGTGCAGTTTGCCATTTAATATACTAAATGTTTATTTCAGTAAGGTGAAAATTTATACAACATGTTCCATATGTTGTTTTTATTATTATTTGAGAATGCTGGGAACACATGACAGCACATTGGGAAAAGATGATATCTTATAGATGATGGGGAGGATTCAGTAATCCTCCATGTAGGAAGATCGAAGAGTTAGACGTCAGCGTGTCATGCATATGCATGAGAGTTTGCTGACTCAATTCCCAGGATAACACGGAGCATGTAGGAGTGCAGGGGGCATGTCAGACTGCCAAGCAGTCCAAATATCCACTCCCCTGCAAGTGCCTAACTCTGCAAATGTCAGCAGATATGAGCGGGTCTGCTCAAATGTGTATACCCCCAACACTACACTCCCCCCAATGCCCTGTACAAATGAAATAAAATGAAAAACATTTTTTTTTTATTATTCACCATATAGCTGCCTGTATTTGCGCGTGTGTGTGCAGGTGTGCCCATTGCTTAGCTACAGTTAGCAGTTTAGACATCGAAGAGGATAATAAACCACTTATATGAAAGTTAAGCCAAATCGCAATAATGTAGTGGTAAAGCCTTTGCACAAACAGGAGGCATTCCCGGTTCGAGTCCCACCACTCCCCTCTCCTTTTTCGGTAGGAAATCTGTGCATAAAAATAATTCCTGACATTTACCTTTTAAATTATATTAAAATGCATCAAAATGGCCCATGTAGTAGTGAATGATATTTTAAAGTGAAACGGTCATGCATACCAATGAATGCATAAGTAACCTATCTTAAGCAATGTGAAGCACTTCTAAGCAATGTTCACCAATAGTAAGCACATTTAAGAAAAATTGCCCATAGCTAAGCACTGGTTTAACTAGCGTGATAGCTTTGCGTGGAGCTGCACATCGCGACAACTAGCGCAAACCAAACATGTATGCGCAAAGCTGCGCACCGTGCTAACTAGCAGAACATCGGGCAACGTTGGGCAACATCGGTAAACGTAGAGTAACATTGGGCAAAGTTGAGCAAAGTCGGCTAAATCCAGCCACAGCCCCTACCGGTCAGGCCAGTAGTAAAATAAAAAAAGCAATGACAGGTCTCGAACCCGGGATAGTGTGCACCATAATCACAGTACTAATCCACTAAGCCATGACAACATTTGATGCTCATGGACTGTCAGCACACATATACATACAATTCAAAGTTTACCCAGTGCTAAGCAGGTATGCACTCAGTTGAGAACTTTGAAATCTGGCCAATCACAAATAAATGCGAGAAATGAGGCATATTTAAGCTCCATAGGCAGGAATACTTGCCATAACTGGTTGCAACTCCCATTTGCAGGCAGCAATGTCTGGTGTCGGAGAGGGCTCTTGCTTCCCAGCTCAATGGTGGGGCATTGAGGAGTCAAAACTGATGGTTTGGCTCCTCGTCCATCATCATGATGTTAGACTCCTGCAGGGCCAGTTCCAGGGCACAGAATACAAAGCGGAGGTCTGTAACCGTCTCACACATGAACTCAGCAGTGCCACAGGCGTCCCTTGGACTGGTGATCAGGTTAGACATCACCATGCAGACCTGAAGAGACGCAAGTAGGACCTACAGAACCAATGGATACAGGAGGCCCTTGGGATGCAAAATGCCCCACTACTGAGTAGGTAGCCATGGACTGAAGTATGTAAAAATTGCTAGTGTAGTTGATACTATGGATAGGTATATGTCTCACTTCATTTACTTCACAGCTGCAGGTGTCTGTGCTACGAATCAGCAAGCCTATGCAGATAGGCTGCTAAGGCTGCGCCACCAGGCAGGTTAGTAATTTTACTGCATGTACTGTTATATAAAATAAGTGAGAGAGCCTGGCTAAAAGTGTCTCAGCCCAATAATAAAGATATAATAAGGCTTGAATAACCTCTCTGCATGAACTGTTATGTAAAATAAGTGAGACAGCCTGAAAAAGAGTGTTGTAACCCATTCATAAAGATATAATAAGTTCTGAATTATTTCTCTGCATGTATTCTTATATAGAATAAGTGAGAGAGCCAGAAAAAGAGTGTTGTAAACCATAAATGAAGGTATAATACATCCTGAATAAGATGTCTGCATGCACTGTAATAACAAATAAATGGGAGAGCCACTAGAAAATTGTTTAATGTAATTAATAAAGGTATAACACCTGTAGTGTGTCCGTGTCACTTCCTTTGAAATGATGATGTACTCTTGCAGTATAGAAATAGTAGTGTTGTATTAAGCGCTGTCAACCCACACTTGAGTAGGCCCATAGAAAGAGTACAAAGGGAGTGCCAGTATCTCTTAAGCATATATACAGTCCTCAACTGCAGTTTAAAGCCTGGCATGTATTGGTAAATGTGGCACATGAGTAGCTTGTAGTTGTGTGCACTGGAAATGTCAGTGTGCTGCTAGAAATGTAGGGGGCTGTTAAAATATAACTGATAATGTCACCTGAACACATCCAGATATGTAGACATATGAATATAAATAAAATATATAAATACGTAGTAGTAACATCTGCATCCTGGACAGTTTGTATAACAGATCCAGGTCAGGTACATAAGGAACTAGCAAAACACATCCCACAATGTAATGGACTTTGCCTAGTGTAATAATACATGTAGGGGATATATACCTGCAGTCAGTAGGAATGTAGTGTAAACTATAAGTTCATATAAGTTGTTAATGGAAGTATCTTTTTACACCCTACTGTATGTGCATAAACAACGCAGTTCCACGCCTCAATCGGTATGTGCAGTCTCAAAACATTTGTTGAGACATATGTCCTATTGGTTTATAAATATCTGCATAACTTTGATGCATGTGCCCTGTTCAAATACCACAATCTTGGTGGCCTGTTGCCACCATTCATTCCTGCATGCTGTTGGAATGTCCACTGTCGTTCAATATATGCATGTGTTATGCTTCCTGTTCAACTGTTGGAACTCAGGTGTGTTGGGTTAATGGGAATATTATTGCATGCTGTTACAACTAATTTGGAATGCTGTTGGCTATACTGTCATTAAACTCACCTAAACACAGAACGTATGGGAAGGCCGGTCTCAGCGGACCCACCTGTCCCACCTCAGCTGTCGATGGCACCTGGCACCAGCAGGTCCGGTGCCCAGCCCGGGACCCCCTCCTCCATTGGACCTGTGCTGCCTTTGGGTGGAAGCACTGCAGGGAATGGGGCTCATCCCCCCATGCAAGCATGGCTGGAGTAGGGCCACCTGTCACCCTCCGAAGGATCCGGGCTGTGGTGAGTAGGGAGAGCCAGCTTTCAGTCGCTGATCCCCTACGCCAGCTCAAGACAAGAGTGGCGTGACTCACGGGTGAGCCTGACCCTCCTACACAGCCCCCAGCACAGCCACCCTCCGGGCTGTGAAGGTGCAGTGGTGACTGCCCATGGGTGGGGATCTCAGGTCAACTGTTACCATCTGTGGGCTCATGGGATTGCGATTTCCAAAGATCCTTCCCCATCAATTGTGTTCACCCACCCCATGTGTCATATTCCACCCTTGTATCTGCCTTGTTTGCATTGTCTGTTTACCTCCCCAACCTACCACCCAAAACATTCCTACTTCCCCTACCCCACATTCCACTCTCATCTGAAAAAAATGGGCAATCTGCTCCCACAAGAAAATATGCCCCATACATAGCTGCCCATTTCACACAGATGTCCACTGGACACAGAAACTGAAATTCAATTGGCAGTACAACATACTTTGTTGTCCTCACCCCTCTCTCAGGGGTGGAAGATTTCAAAATTCCCTCCAAATTACTAGTATATGCACAGCTGTTGCTGTTAAAGAAATCGGCAGCCATGGACCTTCCCTACACCCATCCTGCACATCCCGAGCTGTTTTCCCTATAGTCTTTCCCTCAATGTGCCCTTTTTTCACCACTTTCCTATCTCCCCATTTGCTTTTCTTTCAAAGAAATGAGAGTGGGGTTAGCGGGAGTAAGCACTTTTAAGCAGCAGTAAGCGGGTTTGAGCGAGTGTGCGCATATGTGCGCTTAGCTAAGTATTGCTAAGCATCGCACAAACCCACGCAAACCCACTTACAACTGCTTAAAAGTGCCTCAGTCACCCTGCATATGAGGGGCCTTGTTCTGCTCAGCAGCAAAATAAAACACCACTGTCAGTCTCGAACCTCTGACACACTAGACTGCATGAAGTACCACTAGGCCACAGTAGATATACAGCAGGATGTTGCTGAAATATATATATCATGCATCAGAATGTGTGAATGTAAAGGAAAGATAGGAATGCCATAACACAAAATCTGTTCTGTGGAACTTTACCAGCAGTTGTTGTGGAATTGTATTACATGGCTGTGATAACAGAACCAGACATTCTATCAGGAAATACCGTTACAGCAGCACTTCACAACCCCCACACAGTATCATAGCAGGACAATCCCCACCCAAATGTACAAATTACCAGTGTGTTCAAGGTACAGCAAAGATGTAGGTAGGCATACTCAGTACTGGAATTGTCCAGTTTCATGAGCATCCTGTGATAATGTCAACAAAATAAAAAGCACAAACAGTGCAGAAGTGAGTACATTAATATCCACAGTATAGCTGTTCCCAAACAGTTCATGTGCCAAATGAAAACATTGCAATAACTACATATGTATGGCAGCTAATTGCGGATGTTGTAAAGAAACTCCATACTCCCATGTTTCTTGTGTTAGCATTTCTAGGGGTGAGTACAATTCTACACTGTCAACTGTGTACTGGAAGAGGCAACATTCTGGTCTGAGTACAACATACAAATAACTGGCTATACCCTTAGCAACAGTTAGAAGAAGTATACCAACCTTCTGACTTACACAACGGTGTCCACAGCAAACAAGCATGGTCCCCACTCTGGAATTCTGAAAGGGCTATGCCTACCTGACCTAGCAATGTGTAGCACTGGGTTGCTATGACAGTGAGTACTGCAAGTACCACCCAGCAGGCTGCATGCAATTGACAGATGGTGGCCACCAATTGGTACAGAGGCCATCACATGCACATGTGCAGATACCTATAAAAGCAGTCCGTACTTGCTGTCCACACATGCAATCATTCCATTGCAGGTACAGAGGGGGAGAGAGAGAGAGAAAAAAAGAAAGGAAAAAGTGATGTAAAGTTAAGAAATATAACAAAAAGAATATATTGAAAAAAAACAGTATACTGACAAAAGAAATTATATTGAAAAAATATATTGAAAAGAAACTATATTGAAAAAATCATTGAAATAAAATATATTGGAAAAAAAAGTTGAAAGAAAAAATATAGAATAAAAAAATTAAAAAAAAAATATTGAAAAAAAATATTGAAAACAATATATTCTGAAATATAAATCTACTAAAAAAATCTTGAACAGTAAAAGAGATATTGAAAGCAAAACGTATATTGGTAAAAAAAGTATACCAAGATATACAGCAACATATACAGACACATACAAAGGAAAGGTATGTAACAGCTGTGCATTTACTGGAATGTAGTAGATGTTAATGAAGAGTACTCTATATAGTTTGAATCATCCATATGTGGCAGCAGTACGTATCGATGCTCAGATGCCCTGCATAACCACTGGCATGGGGAAATGAGTGTGTTGCTGTGTGCAGTGGGATGTGACGGTGACATATGTAGTTCAGCATTAAATGTCAAACATCTGATCCATGTTATCTGTGTTCTGTACAGTAGTGTGTACAATGTCTGTTTGGGGTAGTAGCCCATACGGTTATGCAAACATGGATGTGGCAGAGTAACAAATGCATGATAGTCATATTAATGTGTAGCTTAGTATTGGCAACAGCTGTACCAGGCTAGTATGCTAATTCAGCATTAGCAGCTATATATATACACCCTCTAATATTACTGTGTGCTCACATATGACACCTGTTCATGTTGCAGCAAGGCTCAACAGGTCGGCCGTGAGGTACATGTACTTACAACAGTGTGGTCCTTGTGTGTGTATGGCACATACATATGGAGAGATCTGTCCATGTCAGATATATTAGCATCTGTACATGTGCATTGAGCAAGGGACATACTGCAACTGTTTGATAAAAGGTGGATATATATATGTTGTTGAAGGTTGTTATATGCATATTTCTATGTAGGTTGTAGTGTGTGGCAGACCAGACAGCATACAGTGCTGGTATATGACATGTGGTGGTTAAACGCTGTGGGTATGGTTCATCAGGTTTGCAATGTTGCAGCCAGTGAGGCCTGCTAAAGCTACATGGGCTGAGAACACCTTCAACGCATTCTGCACAACACTGTGCAATGCTATGACATAACTGTATACGTCACAACCTTCCCATACTTGATATACCCATCATGACAGGTGGACTGTATATGTGCCTATATGTATATCTATATGTACAGTAATTGATGTTCATATGTATGTGTGTGTGTATGTATATGTATATGTATATATATATATATATATATATATATATATATATATATATATATATATATATATATGTATATATATATATATATATATATATATATATATATATATATATATATATATATATATATATATATATGTATATATATATATATATATATATATATATGTATATATATATATATATATATATATATATATATATATATATATATATAAAGAGAGAGGGTCATAATTACTGCAACAGATGCCTGGTGACAAAGCCATGGACTCAAACTCAGTGTTGACACTGTATTGGAATCCTTCCTTGCAAAGACTCAGTACCCATGAACTACCACATAGGTGGTAGTCTACTCAACACCGAAGGTGTGATAAGAGACCATGGGACACAGGTGGACAATAGTCTCCCCTTCGATTGTCACAGTGCCACACTAGTCATGTAATCCGTCTATGTGGCACATGTCATCACAAAAGGTGTGTCATCCAGGGAAAAATAGGTCAGTGTTCCCCTCTACTCCACACACATAAAACACAGTATAGAGTACAATTCCCCATGTGGTATGTATCTCACAAGACATCTACAGCAAGTGGAAAGGACACAGACATACCTCACAAAGAGTGATACCGGCGTCAAACAGATGCCCTATGCAGACCATCACACAAACCCACAACTAGACTGTGTTGCATGCCGCCTACCCAGAGGTGACCTCTGACTGACATACTAAGCTATGTCAAACCCAAATCTGTTGAACATGCTCCACGTAAACAGATCACAATCTGTACGAGCTACATGCTCTAGGGACCCAAACCCTTTGACCACAATAAACAGCACATGCTGGAGGGATATATTCCTATCTCAGAGACATCCCATACTCTGGAACTAACCAACTATCCATAGCAAACAAAACTCCTAATTAGCAGTTGTCATAAATAATCCTGGAGATTGTATGGGAGATAGTGAATACACCCAGGCAATCACCTCAGTGTCTCTGCTTGACTGGGCCATGTGTAATTTAAATACCTGTGTGTCAGAGGCCAGGGTAGCATATGGCTAGAGTTCTATAGGCCCTAGGGCCAATAGCCTCTTACCTACCTATGAAGAGATACACACCCACATGTACTTGTTGCAATAATCGATATGTGAGGTTGACTGAGTGTGATGGTGAATGTGTTGGTGAATGTGTCAGAGTTCGGTATATGTGTGATAGATTTGCGGGAAACTGTTTCAGTCATGATGTGTTTTAGCTGTGATCCCAGCAAAAGATGTGTATGCAATTGTTAGGCAGAAAAAGCAGTATGCCATACGGTCTGACGTAGTCCCTTGTTGTCGAGTGGGGTGTCCCATTGTAGGCTAAAGCAGTACATGTATGCTTATTGGGTGTTACTGCCGGTGAATCCAACTCCTGTATGAACTGTTGTACTACCTGAAGCTATATGCCTAAACAGCACAGTATGGTGTACGTGCACATTTATTGGAACCACTGTTATGTGTGTTCCCTGTAGTCATCACAGATTACATACCTCAGGCATAAGTTCTGGTAACTACTGACACACAGTACTGTAAGGTACACAGGTAAAGGTCACCTGGGTTGCCATACCTTTGTGTCTGTTATGTATGTCTGCTGTGTGTGTGGGTATGCCTGTACCATGGCCTCGGTCATATGTGTGTTACAGGATATAACTGCGTATCTAGCAACACGTATATTCTAATACAGCAGTATGCCACCTATATTAACAAATGTGCACATATGTAAGGCAGGGGTCCGCCATCAATGACTAGTGTGGTATACTGGTAATACTGTCAGTGGACTTTACATTCATTGTAATGGATTACATATTTCATGATGCATTAGCATGATATATACCTCCTGTGGCTAGGTGGTGCATTGTGTCACATACAGTGTGCCATGTACTGTTGTATAGTCTTACATACTGTTATAACGTTGTTCCTGTGCAAAACATGGTTTGATATATAGAGTGTGCTAGGCACTGTCAGGTATCTGTGTGTTGAGAACTGATATGTGGTATTGAAAGTGTGTATCTTCTGACAGCCAATAGGTTGCTATATATGGCAGTTAATTTATATCTGTACTTTAGAATGTTACGTGTGCCACATGACTTGCTCACACATATTGTTTAATTGTCTTCCAGGGTAATGTCCCACCATCATAACCCGGCATATAGCATGGCCGAGAAGGAAGCCATCACAGCGAGCCTGGTGCAGCCCTATGCACTGCTGTTCTCCAGAACCAGCAAGGACCAGCATGAGTGGGCTGCACTGTGGCAAGATCTTGTCCGTAGGGTAAATGACAAAGGCATGCATAACCGGACATATGAGTAGGTACGCCATCACTGCAGTGATTTAATTAGACTTGTCCAGCAGCATGCATCTGATATCCACAAACAGCTTGCCACAGGTGGGGGGGTAGCCATCCAACCCCCCTCACCAGAGTGGAGGAGCTGCTCCTGAGCCAGGTGGCTCCTGGCCAACAACAACCACAGCAATTAACATGTATCATCACGGAGGCCGGAACCACCCAGCAAGTTGACATGGAGCGTGCAGGTAACATGGCATAGCTGTAGAATACTATTACCTCTATTGGTAGAGCATGCTTATGTGAGATGTGTACTGTGTAGTTAGACGATGTGGTGCCTAGTGTTGTGCAATACTAATAATTAGGAATATAATCTGTAGGCCTGTGACTGTCCACCATTGTACTACTGTAAGATTGCAAACACACAGTAGCAATGCCACAGTTGTTGCCGCTGACAAAGTGTCTGATATCCTTGTAGGTCCCTCTGGTGTGACAGCAAGGCAGCAGAGCCATACTGGTGAGTGTGTTATACCTTTAATATTGCTAATTAAATGTGCATGCTATAGGTGAGGTGTAGGCTATGTACACGTAACACACCTACGCATAATGCATGCTGTGCATGTTTGCTGTGAGACTATGCACATCCTAGTAACGTGGGTAGCTGCCTAAAACATATACAATACACAGAGCATGCCACACAATTGTGGCAACACTGTAGAGGACATTGGATAGGCAGAGTCGATACACATGCACACAACATACACACCTTTGTCATACGCAGTACACGTTAACATGCTACACATGGCTTATTCAGAAACCTGCTGTAAGGTCACACTACAGTATCCCAAACCTCATCCACACAGCACACGTAATATACCTGAGGGGTAGATGCCTCACATGTGGCTGTGCAACATTCTTCAACACATAACACATTCATGTTAGGCAATGCCCCCTATTGGGTGCCTCACATACCCATGTGACAACTGGCCATGAAATGGTGAATGTAGCCATGGTACTGCAGTTCAGGTACAGCATGCTATGTGCTGGTCTGGCACACATTAGTAGCCTTGAGTGACCACATGATGATGGCTCATGGTACTACACATCATCCAGTTACAGTGGCCACAGTAATACACATATCATAAATTGCTCTGCACCTCAATGTTGTGTGTGTGGAGACATATGCACCTATATGCAGTATGCATAGCAATCCCCATTTGTAGAAAGTGACATGCATATGTCTTGTAATGCTATGGGGTGTATAGGTCACATGACACACATTGTGTATGTGTGATGTTTCATGTTGCAGTTGTGTGGTAGCATGTCATGTCATGGCTGGCACTGGCATGTCCACAATATGTCCTACACTCACCATAACCACTGTACAATGGCTATGTTGAGCAATGGTATTCCATTAGGTATACATGAACCACTCATCATATGTGTATATATAACATGCATGTGCTACAACTGTGTCCACAACCATCTGCTAAAGACACAGATGCTTTAATCAGAAATGGATATCTATGTGACACACTGATACACATCCAGCCATGGTATGTATACCTGTGACTGAAGGTGCACAGGACATTGCAGGGCTTTTAATACCTGCAAAGCAATGTTGTGTCCATGTACACATTGCGTTCCAGGGTGAGGCCATTCACTGAACAAAACACACATGCATCAAGGCCATATATATACTGTTATTAGCAATGGCTGTCTACACTCACACTGCATGCTGCTGAGCAACACACGTCCTGCATGCTGTCACATTTGATATAAATGTTTGGCTTGTGATACTGTACCCCAACATCACACGCTATTGAGTATATTCGGGATTGCTGGTGGTGTGTGTGTGTGTGTGTGTGTGTGTGTGTGTGTGTGTGTGTGTGTGTGTGTGTGTGTGTGTGTGTGTGTCTGTACTAGTGAGGAGTGTATTTGTGTGCATGTGTGCTGACATCATGTACAGGTCGTAAAGTGTGTTTCCTGTCTCCCTCTCAAAGGTGCTGATACTGGGCTGGTTCATTGCAGCAGGGAAACTGATGTCACTGAGCATGATAGTGATGATGATAGGTGTGTTGAGGCACAGGCATGTTTGTCAGGGTCTATCATTGGGCCACCAATCGACACTACACAAGTGTCCACCCCATCCATGCACACAGTCATACTGCCAATATATCCATCACCAATGCCCTTAGCAGAGGGACAGCGTACAGCTGGCATTGGCCAGGACAGTGTGGTATCCATGGTACATGCATCCCAACACAGCAGCCATACCCAGATGTCTGGAAGGGTATCACATAGGCAGATGTCCAGGGATTCTCATTGGAACACTGCTGCCCATCATGCCACTGGCAGACTTGCCACAGGTCTAACTACCTCATGCATGTTCCAGGCTGTCATGGAGGCACAGGCATGTATGGAATGGTACACCAGACAGGGACTGAGGGCACAGAGGGCACATAACACCACCGTAATAGACAGTATCCATGACCTAGCTGGTGCCATCTGCAATTACACTGAGGTCACCAATAGATGTTGGGGAGAGACATTAGATGTCCTCCGCAATGTCATGTCCATGTGTCAAGACAGTGCAGGACAGTTGAGTCATCGATGTGAACGTATGCCAGCAACATCAGCAGCTGTCAGTCGCCGTGGACATCCCTCAAGCAACAGCCGCTCCCATAGTGCCAGTACCAGCCCCAGCAATGTTGGGGGTGGTCTGTCCATAGAACGTCCTAGAAGACCATGTGCACGTGGCTCTGGACAGTCCTAGCAGGGACCTGGGTCAAGTGTAAATCCATCTACCTCTGGGGGTAGTACGCAGTCTGGCTTGGTACCTGATAGTGTCAGTAGCACCCCTGCCAGGCACAGGTACCATATCCATGGCCAGAGATGGTGATCTGTAAAGCCTCGCAGGTACAGTCTGTGGTTGTCCAACAAGTACCCATATGTGGCAGCCACATGGTGGAACTTTGTGCATGCGGACACACACACACATAATCCAGACACCTAGGGCTAACACATACCCACACACATTACATCAACATTGGCCAATGCCATTATTCTTGCCCCATACACACACACACACACACACACACACACACACACACACATACATGTCGATTGGATGGCTCACTGTAGGCATCTGGCAGACCAACAACACACCCTGTGCATATGATGAAACCTGTGCCACCTCCTGTCATCTGTAACATAGATGCAGGAACAGGCTACCATGATGCTGATGCACAGGGTGTCTTTATAGCAGTATAGCAATGTTAGCATGTTGTCAGCAGTAGAGTGTAATGATATGCTTGAAAGTGTAGCTGAGCAGGCATGATGCATTAAAGCTATGATTATCATTGTAGTGTTGTTTACACCAGTGTTAGTTCCAATTGTATATTGTCCGCCCACGTGCCACTTGGCTGATGTGTGCAGTATTGGCAGCATGTGTTAGAGAGTGGACAGTATGTGTGGGATGTGTGTAGCACATATTTGCAGGTGTACAGTTGTGGAAATGGTGGAAGTGCACTGTCTGCATGTACGTGCATAGTGGACACATGGGCAGGATGACATGCTCTGTATTACACAGTAACACTCCATAGTTTCTATTGGTGGCCAGAATGCATTGTACTACACACATTTTGGAACCTGACTACACCTGTGTGTATGACATGGTTTGACACTGTGCTGTGGGTGATACTGTTACTATCTCTCATTGTTTCGCATTCTGGTAGTATACCTGACTGCAACAGCCTGACCATAACCAATTGTTAGCTGATGTCCTGACAACTGACACACAGATGTAAGACACACAGCAACATTTGGAGCCTTCAGGTACTATACTATGCCAGTAACCAGTGGTATTCAGCTGCACCCATTACTGAGACCACTCCTGTTCAGCATATGGCTCTCTTAGGTACAAGCAATCACAGTAGGGATATATCTGTCCACATGTGCTAATGCATACTGTGGCCTATACTGCATTCTCCAGGTGACACACACATCCGCCACAAGGGTATCATACAGACAGATACCTGTTGTCAAACCCATGCTGTAAGGCTATAGGTGAAACTAAGCGTAGTCATCCACCTTTATGGAACATAGTATCCCCACAGTACCACATAGGTAGTAGCCACAAACATCATGAACAGGTACCAATGTGTACATGCAACCTAGTGTTATGTCATCTCTCCTTTGATAATCACATTCCCTAAAGTATTTTGGAATCCCTCGGTGGATCACATAAGCAATCAGGGGTCTGCATGCATGTCCACAAAGGTTGTTGTGCACCTATAATGCATAGTCATCATTGACAGACTCTGCTGCTTTTGAACAGGTCTGACATATACCTCGGCCATAAACCCTCACACACACAATTCAATAAAAACCGTAATGAGTGTGTGTGACACGGATGACCTAGGCCAGGCATCACTGCAGTGGCTGGCCTTGTCACAAGCATACAGATGTAACCTAAGGTCTGTGAAGCAGCAGCACAGTTTGGCAAAGATGCCAACTGTGTATTTGGATAAAGCAGGGTTCCCACACATGCAATACTTGAGGTGACATGTATGTATATGTATTTGCCTCATAGCTACCTCACATGTGCAATACCTACTGATATGTCATACGGTAGTAAAAGCAAAACCCCCAACACAGTCACACACACACTCACCCAGTGTAGGCTTCAAACCCCTACCTAACTAATTCATGATACTAGAGGAGTATGCATCAACGCATTGTGCTGTACACATTACTGAGAAGTATCTTTTCCACAGGTATATTTGTAGGATGGTGACATAATCAGACTTGACAAAGAGTAGTTTACCACTTTTAAGGTGTTTTGCTACTCCTCTAAAAGGTTGATCCTTCTCAAGGAGACCACATAGAAACACACAGTCGTCAAGTGCAGGATTTAAACCACTACCTAACGACACCATGATACTAGAGGAGTACTCATTAACACGACACACTATGCACATTACTGGGAGTAGTTTTTTCCACAGGTATGTTTGTAGGATGGTGACATCATCAGACATGACAAAGATTTGTATACCACTTTTAAGGTGTTTTATACTCTCCAAAAAGGTTGCTCCTTTCTAAGGAGATCACACACAATTGTCAGGTGCAGGATTGAAACTCATACCTAACTACTTCATGACACTAGAGAAATATGCATTAGCATGGCATGCTATACACATTACTGGGGTTTCATTTTTCCACAGGTATATTTGTAGGATGGTGACATCAACAGACATGACAAAGATGTGTATACCACTTTTAAGGTGTTTTACTATTCTCCAAAAAGGTTATTCTTTTCCAAGGATATCACATACAAACACACACACAGTTATCAAATGCAGGATTCAAACCTCTATCTAATTATTTCATGATACCAGCAGAGTACACATTAGTATGCAGCGCTATACACATTACTGTTTTTTTTTTTCCACAGGTATATTTGTAGGATGGTGACATCATCAGACTTGACAAATATTGGTTTACCACTTTTAAGGTGTTTTATGACCCACCTAAAAGGTTGCATTTTCCCAAGGAGACCACACACAAACACCCACTTGTCAACAGCAGGATTCAAACCCCTACCTAACTACTTCATGATATTAAAGGAGTATGCATTCACACGACGCGCTATACACATTAGTGTTTTTTTTTTTCCACAGGTATATTTGTAGGATGGTGACATCATCAGACTTGACAGAGATTAGTTTACCACTTTTAAGGTGTTTCACTACTCTCCAAAACATTTGACCCTTCCCAAGGAGACCACACATGAACACACACTTGTCAAGTGCAATATTCAAACCACTACCTAACTGCTTTATGATACTACAGAGGCATGCATTTACACGCCGTGCTTTACACATTACTATGAGTTACTCTTTCCACAGGTTTATTTGTAGGATGGTGACATCATCATACTCTACAAAGTGGGTTACATTAGGTGACATTAGGTGGGCTACATTGAAGGAATGTGTACACACTTTGGCCATGTCATCATCAAAGGGGTGTGTACTATCTACCTGTGTCTCCAGGGCCATAATGACTTTCTCCGTATATACTGGATTACCACCTATGTGGTAATTTGTGTGCACTTTGTTGTACCCAAAGGGGATGACTATGCATTCTTTGGCATTCAGCTTGAGGGCATTGTTTTGACACCAGGTATCTGTCTCTGTAAGACACTTCTGGAGGATGTCTGTGTTAGCCGTGCAGTTGGTTATGGACCACAGTTGCCATTCATCTGCAGACCTGTTCAGCCATACACCTCCCTTGCTTGCCTGTACCTCTGAGCAGTATCTACTGAACAGGTGGGGTCCCAGGACCAAGACCTGTGGGATGCCATTTGTGACTGGCTTAGAGTTGGACATGGCACCAGCAACTCTGAACATGTGTGTTTGATCTGTGAGCCACCTGGCCACCCATACTGTGACATAGCTGTTAATGTTCCAGCTGGTATGCTTGTCCACGATGACAGAGTGGGGAATGGTGTGGAAAGTCCTTCATGAGGTCCGGGTGGGCTGTGTGGACTACTTTCACCTCCATCCATGTCCTTGGTAACTGTTTGAAATAAGTCAACTAGGTTTGGGAGCCAGGATCTTACTTTAGCAAGGTGAAGTTATGCAGAGTACAGTGTCTGGAGGTCTCCAATGCCTCTGTTTATGGGTTCCATGACAATTTGCTCAATAACTCTGTAGACCTGGCTGAGTAGACATATTGGACAATGGTGTCCATGTTCTGTTGTGGCATCCCCTTTCTGGAGCTGGATGACTGTTTCTGTATGCCATGCTTTGGGTACATAGCCTGTGGTATGCTTGTGTCTGGACAGTGAATGTGAGTGAGGGTCCAGTTCCTCATGGGCCTAGTGTATGATGCAGCCTGGGACACCATCCAGACACATTGATGCTGTGTTCTCAGCTTTGGTGAGGGCTGTCTTTACCTGCATGTCCATGATGTCTGGGGCTCTGCATCCTTCTCTGCTGGACACAGGCCCTTTTGGGGGTGATGGGGGTGTTTACACTGAACGTGTCCCCCTGGATGTGGGCAATGAAAGTTGGTTTGGTGTATTTCTTTCATTTTTTTCAGTAGCTGACAGCATACTTGGAGGTTGACACCTACATGTCTGGTATAGCTACCAAAGGTTTTGTGGTTGTCATTCTTACATTCCTTGGCTATTTGTCTTTAGAAACTGTCCTTGGATTATTGTATGAGCAATCATTGTTTCATCCTGATAATGATCAGTGATGCCTTTCCTTTAGTGAAGTTGGCTCTATCATGTGTTTGTTTCCTCCTTCTGTTGTCTAGCTTATTTATGGGCAACAACCACCTGACTGTTGTCCTATTTTTGGAGGTGTGCTTCTTTGTTTTATTTTTGATGTCTGAATCCATGCATCCCTGTAGATGCTCATAGGATGCACTTGTAAATTAATCTGTGGATTGTATACCATTATCCTATAGCAAGAGGGCTTTGGAACGCTCCACTTTGGTCTTGGGAAGTATGCAGTTTGCTTTTGCAAATGTCTTCACAATGGTTTCATTGACTGGGTGGGGGGGGTCAGATGTGGATGTCCAGTGTGATTACTTTATGATCTGATATTACCAGTGAGGGATTTATCTCTGTAGTGGAACACTGGTACCCCATGTTGATGATGATCATGTCCAGTATGTTGTCACCTCTAGTGGGCCTGGTGACTAGCTGTTCCAGGGTGTTAGGGTTTTTAAACTCTAGGAAACATTGGGTGAAGGACGTTGTACATGAGTAATTCCACCACTCACTGTTTGGGTAGTTGTAATCTCCTTATATAATGGTGTTGGATAGGACCTTTATACTTTGCACTGTTCTCTGGAATACTGAGTGAGGTTCCTGAGACAAGGTACGTGATCTGTAGCAGGCTACAATCTGATGGGCAGCTTTGGCCATTGTTACTTGCACTTGCATTGTCTCCAAGGCCTCATGCTGTGTCACTAACCTGAAGTTGTGGGTATCCATAGGGTAAATGGGTACACCCCTTCCTTTTGTATTCCACTCGTGGTTTTGGGTCCAAAGGTCAGAGGGATTGTGAGTGTTTTACGTGGACCATATCCAACAGCTCTGTGTTTGACATAGCTTTGTATGTTAGGCAGTGAACACCTCTGAGTGGGCGATATGCAAGGGAGTACGCATGGAGCATTTTGAGTTGGTCTGTGTATGGCATGTATTTCAGGCTGCTAATGCTCTTTGTGTGGTACTGCTGCTGTCTTTCCAGTTGTTATAGTTGTCTTGTGAGGTATATAGCAACAGTGGTGTTGTACTCTATTATAGTTCTAGTGAGTGATGAGTGGAGGAGAACATTGTCCTCTTCCATTCTGCATGAAACACATTTTGTGATGAGGTGTGCCACATGGGAGAGTTTCCTGACTACTGTGGGAATGTGATTATCACAGTTGTATCCACTGTCCACATGTGACACAAGGTCCCTTGTCACACTTTCAGTGGGAAGTATACTACCACCTCTGTTGTAGTTCTTGGCTACAGAGTTTTTAACATAGGCGATGACAATGCACCTTTTGGCATTGAGCTAGACCCCATGGTTTTGATAACAACCATCTGTCCCAGTGAGGCCCTTTTGTAGGATGTCCACATCTTTTGTGTTTACCATTATGGCTCCTGGTTTGCAGTCCTCTGGTAAATTCAGCTGCCACAGACTTGCCATGTTAATGTTTACTTCAAGGAATTAGATACTACACAGCCTGGGAAGTTATCTGGTCCCATGTCTGCTGTGATACTGGCTTTGGAGAGTGTTTATTACCTGTGCAGCCATGATGACAGCAACTTTGCAGTCTTCCATTATGGAGATGTGCTCTTTCATGGGTGAGAGGGGTACAGTTAACTGTGATCCTATCTGCCAGGATGTTGGCAATATCAGTTGGCTCTGTACATTTACTGCCATTGATCTGTAACTTGGAACAGATCTGACTGTAACCATGACATGAACCTGTCTGTTGGGCAGAGATCTCCTGAGTAGACAGTATGCCATGGAGTACAGATTGGGTTACATTCAGTCTTGGTGCATGGGGCGACTATTTGATGCCAGTAATCCTCTTGTTAAGGTACTTCATTGGTCTTTCTAGCTGCTGAACGTGCCTAGTCGGATTCATTGCAAGTGTGTTGTGGTGCTCTCTGACAGGTCTGATGACTGCTGAGTAGTGGGAACCTCCTTTGACCTACGTGCACAGACCTTGGCAGTTTGTGTGAACACATAGCATGATTTTCCAACCACTTTGTGAATGTGTTTCTGGAAGTAGAGATGGCTATCCACATTTGTCCATAGATCCTTAATTATCACATCTGTATTTAGCCTAAGTGTGTGAGCATGCCCAGTATGACCTTTCAGTATGTTGCTGCCTGACATTTGGTTCGTTTCTATAAGTGTGTGAGCATGCCCAGTATGACCTTTCAGTGTGATGCTGAATGGAATCAACTACATTTGTTGGAGTGTGTGAGCACACCCAGTATAGACATTTATACTATATGTGTATAAAAAATCAAGTTGTATTTTTACAGTAGGGCTCACCTTTGTGTGATAGATCAACAGGGATCATGCTGTGCCTGCAGGGATTCTATGCGACACTTTGCATAGACTTGCCAACATTTCTACATATGGGGGAACAGCTATTCTTTGTACATTTCTACCCAGGGGCATGCCTGATTGTTACTGTGGGTATACATAGGATGTGGGTTTCACCTGACACTTATACACATTTGCTCTGCCTGCACTGCTATGTACAGGACACTATTTCAGTCTGTACTGTTGCCTATCATAATGGCTTGAGGCATACTACTGTACTACAGATGTTGGCGTCCAATGTCACGTATATTACACTGCGACTTCATAGCCTACACAACCCACATCACACCACCTAGCCTGATGTTTTCGGTCTGCATAGGCGTGTGGAGGAGGTTACCCATTTGCCTCTTTAGGGGCATGATGCTGCATTTCTTTGTGTTTGCATTAGTGTATAATTGTCCTGCTGTGTCTGTGGCACTGCAATGCTATCATGGCTTAGTGGTTCATTACTGTGACTATAGTGCACAGTATCCTGGTTCGAGCCCTGTCATTGCTTTTTATTGCCATGCTGGGCAGACCAGACTGCTTAATGAACAGTAAAGCAGATATGAGCATGTTTAACTAACTTTGGCCAACCCTGCCCAACGTTGCCCTAGTTGGCATGAGCAATTTTGTTTACATATACTAGATATTGGTAAAAGCTGCTTAGCACTGCTTTATATTGCTTAAAACATGGCAATCATGCCTCAGGTGGTGCTGCAGGGCTGCCTATGCCAGATGCACATACTACACTCCCTACACATTTTTGGAAACAGGTAGTGTCATGTTAGGCATCCTTATTATTTTATGTGTGAGTCAGAGGGGGGTATCATTTCCAGGGTTTCTACTGAGCCAGTGTATGTGCTATGCGTTGCCTCTTTGCCAAGGCCAAGGCATACTGGGCATGCCTCCTTCTGCCTACTGGAGCAGACTCAGGTTGTTCCTCCTCCGAGTCAAGCTGTCCCTGTGCAGGCCTTGGCAATGGCGGGGGGCTGTTTGGCCCTGCCACATGCTGTTCCTGCTGCAGCTGTTTTCGCAGCATCATATTGTGTAGCATGGCACATACCATGACAATTTGGGTACATGTAGTTGGTGAATACTGCAAGGCTCCACCAGATGTGTCCAGGCAATGGAACTGTGACTTGAGCATCCCAAACACACGCGCTATTACATTTCATGTTTGTGCGTGTGCCTCATTATGGTGTTCTTGTTCAGGTGTGTGTACATTTCTGATGGGTGTCATCAGCCATGGCTCCAGTGCGTATCCAGCATCCTCCACTAAGTGACCGTCAGGGATGTCCCCATTGGCAAATGTCTGGTACAGCTGCGACAGATGCCAGATATGGGAATCGTGGTAACTTCCAGGGCAGCCAGCACACACATTCAGTATTATGCCCTGGGCATCACACATGACCTGGCAGTTGATGGAGTGGAAGCCATTGCGGTTGATGTAGGCCCTACCCTGCTCACTGGCTGGTGCTTTGATGTGTATGTGCGTGCAGTCAATTGCACCCACTACCTCAGGGTATTCTGCTATTTGATGGAAGAGATGCATGTTGCTGGCCAATACCTCATGGGAATTGGGGAAATATACATGATCCCCGACATGTGCTGACATGGCACTCAGAAACTGGTGCAGTACTCTGGATGTTGATGCCTGTGAAATCCCCATCATATCACCAGTTGGTCTCTGGAAGGTACCTGTTGCTAGTATTCTTAGGCCAACACATGCCTTGGTTTCCACTGGGATGGGTTCCCCTCTGTTGGTTCTGTGTGTGAGGCATGGCCTGCACAGATCAACAATTTGCTGCAGGAGCTCTCTGCCCACTATATAGCGCTCCACTATCTCCAGCTCATGTAGGATACCCTGGGTCTGTACACTCTTCTCTGTCTCCTCACTGTGGGTTGATCAGCAGCATTTGCAATGGCACCACCCTCAGCATCTTGCACATGTTGCCTTATAATAGCAATGGTAGCCCCTAACATTCTTTTGTCTCAGTTAAGCTTTTTAAATTTTCACTTCTCTTTGTAGACTGCAGTTTTGCAGTGTTTCTGAGAAAAAACATGGGGGAATGTTGTTTGCAGAGTTTTAAGTGCTGGGCTGGGCTAGGCTAGTGTACTGCCTGTGTGATTGGCTGATTCTGATTGATTTCACCTGGCAGCTCTGCTAGTTCTCCTTGGTTAACTTCCTACTACTTCCTTTCCTTCCTTTTCCCATTTCTGTTTCCACAGGGGGCAATCAAGTGCAAACACGTGCACATGAGCATACATGCACGCACACAGCCTTACACAGGCTTACACGGCTTAGGCATGTGCACATTCGTGCATACAGGCTTAGACGGCCTTACACAGGCTTAAATGGGTGCACACACATGCACACAGGATTAGTCGGGTTTACTGGTGCACACACGCATGCACACAGTGTAAGCAGCTTTGCAAAAAACTTCAGTGATAGCCATGGTGTACACCTTCGGTTTCTGGGATTCAGTTTAGACAACTGTAGACACACCTTTTCCAGTCCTGAGTAACTCACAGCAACCACATGCCACTCTGCTCCAATAAGCTTAAAGTCTTTTTGATACATACCCCCTCATGATGTCACCTATCTTCTACTCTGTTACTCTCCAAATCCTACTCTTACACTCTACAGACATGGTTCACATGGCGGGGAAATTTGGGATTCACTATCCTTATACTCATTTGCATAGGATTGCCTACTAATGCTTGGTTACATCTGTCAGACTGAGCTTCTCCCCCTTAGCAACCACTACTTAGTAGCCATGTTGTCTTCAGCCTGCCATTCACCTGCACGGTAGATGAATATTTTGAATAAAATCCCTATTTGTGGCTTTTATTTTTTGTTTTTAGGGTTTTTAGAGCATTGCACGTTTGCTCGACGCTGAGCTATGCTTAAACATCGAAGATCGAGGAAAAAAAAAATTTTTTTTATTATTTTGCAATGGATATAGATGCCAATGGCCGTATATTTGGCCATTGGCATGCTTCCACAACTGGATGCATCCTTTATTTGGAGCTGTCATAGCTCCGTTTTGTTATTTGCAGAACGGTACTCAGTTGCCAACCGAGTACATTTCTGCAAATAACACTACTCCTACTCGGACAGGTTAGTGTTTCCTGGATCACAAATTTACCTCATTTGCATAGCTTTCAGCAGCAAATGAGGTAATTTGCATAAACTAACCCTGTCCGTGCAAGAGTCATTTTAGGAGCTCTCTTGCACGTCCCTGCTGGCTGTTCCTGGATCGCTCGGCAGACATGTTGGCTTGCTGGAGTCTTACTCTACTCTTAGACTCCATGCAAGCATTCGTGAATCTGGCCTGATATCTTATGCATGCGAGATTCAAACATTACTAAATTAAATTATAATTAAAATATATTTGCAACATTTATGTAAGGAAGTCAGCATTTATGTAACATTTATTTTATAAATATGTTTGTGATAAGTTATTAGACTTGTACTTTCAACAATTAACTTGTGGCTGTGTTGAAATTGATGCTATAGGATGTTTATTTTTCTTCACAGAATAGTAGCAATGATCTGTCTGCCTATACTTATGTAGTTACTGTCTATGATGGAATGGTATCCCATTCACAAATAGCTACTCTGCCTTATACCAATAGAGATTATGCTATGCCCCCTCCCACAGTCTTCCTTATACCAATAGAGATTAAACTGTGGCCCTCCACAGTCTGCCTTATACCCATAGAGATTAGGCTGTGGTGCCCCACAGTCTGCCTTATACCCATAAAGATTAGGCTGTGGTCCCTCACAGTTTGCCTTATACCCATAGAGATTAGGCTGTGGTCCCCTACAGTCTGCCTTATACCCAAAGAGAGTAGACTGTGGTCCCCACAGTCTGCCCTATACCCATAGAGATTAGACTGTGGTCTCCTCACAGTTTGCCTTATACCCATAGAGATTAGACTGTGGTCCCCCACAGTCTGCCTTATACACATAGAGATTAGGCTGTGGTCCCCTACAGTCTGCCTTATACCCATAGAGATTAGGCTGTGGTCCTCCACAGTCTGTCTTATATCCATAGAGATTAGGCTGTGGTCCTACACAGTCTGCCTTATACCCATAGAGATTAGGCTGTGGTCTCCCACAGTCCTGAGCTGGACAAAACAGGTATTGAGAAATGAATAAATGTCTTCAAACTATAATCATTAATTCATTTCTTTATGCACATGTTGATACAAGGATGTCTAGCTGAACCGCATGCTTAAATTCAGTGGAAGCTTGTAGGCAAGCCCTCCACAGTACATACGTTACATACATTCATCAATAAGTTTAATTTTGATCTATAGTACACAAGATACATAACAGACATATGCTGCCACCTTATAGTAAACAACAGTGCAGTAAAGACAATGAATTCATCTGTTTGTCTTATACAGAGTTAATTATTCCATGAGAGAGACAAATCATCATTAGTACATACGAATGGTCAACAAGATATTTGCAATAAGTTATAAATGAAGACTTTACATCACCAGTAGAATTTTACAAGAAGAAGCTAACATGCAGTCCAATACAATTAATTCATGACACATTTTGACAGCTAGTTCACTGTATGCATATATTAAGAAAGGCAGGTTTATCAAGCAGAATTATAATCAGAATGATACTCATAAGCATGACATTACATGATTTCAATAAGAATCCGGAAACTATTCAAGATATGACATGAAACTGCACTCATTGCAAGTATTCTGTACCCTAGAAGATGCTGACATTTGTGCAGTCACAGAGACCTGGTTCAAAGCTGCAGACAGCACCCCAGCCTTACCAAGTTACTTGTCATACCATATTTTCAGACCCCAGATAAAGGGCTACAAAGCCAAAGGAGGTAGAGTTTTAGTATTTATCAAAGACATACACACCATCAGGCTGGTCAAACATTATGATGCACAGGAGATGCTCCAGGTGCACTTAACTGTTGACAAAACACCTGTTCAAATCATATCTAGCTACAGACCCCCGGCCATTACTCAGGAGGCCCATTCCACCTATCTGGACTTACTTGAATCTATCCAGATTCAACCCTCTACTCTGATCTATAGAGTGGAAGACCTATTCCAGCTCAAACAAGAATGCCCAGAGATTCCTCAACTTCGTCAATGCCAATGCATTCTATCAGCTGGTCGACACCCTCACAAGACATGAAAATATATCGGACCTGGTACTAAACAACAAGAGTAGCCACTGTAGTACCTCTATAGTTTCATCCTCCTTGGTAAGATCCCACCATAAAGCAATCACTTTTGAAGTCACTATCTCCCCTGACCCCCCCCCCCCCGCCAGGGTCGAACAAAAAACGTTTCCAAAGCTGACTACAACCTCCTGAGAGCAGGTATAAGCAGCTTCACAGCTACCATACCTTCAGTTGGAACAAGCACTAATGTCTAAGCCTACACCAGAAAACTATATGAGCACCTAATATAGCTGCATGGACTCATCAATGCCTGACAGCGCCAAATCATCTTCCTCAAGGAATAGTAAACCTGTCTGGAGGACAACAGCAATAAACAGACTCTATAATAAAATGAAAGAAATTGCTGTCCAGAACCAAGAAGGAGCAGGTGCCAAGTTGGAAGCAATCTCTCCTTTACCTGAGCAAGCAAATAAGGTCATTGGGGAAATCCTCTAAGGCTAACTTCTAGTCCAAATAGGCCACATCCACTAAGGACAACCAGACCTTCTTCGCATATGTCTGCAATCTCAAATGTAACTCCCAAATCTGCTCTGAATTAGTGGTCAAGAATACCACATACACAAATGCCATAGAGATAGCCAACCTGCTGGCAGACAAGTTCAGTGAAAACTTCACCCCCCCCTGCCCCCCCATCAGTAAACCAGGACAATCCCAGCACCTGCCCCTCTCTCCTCATCACCAGGGAGCAGGTTATTAATGCCTTCTCAAAAGCAAAAATTACAGCCTCCATGGGACACAACAACATCCATGGCTGTGTCCTAAATGAACTCAGGCAAGAGTTCCCAACACCACTAAAAACCCTATTCAACCAAAGTCTGTACATCAGCTTCATACCAGCAGAATGGAGGACAGCCACTGTCATCCCTCTACATAAAGGTGGAGCATCCACTGACCTAGGTAATTATATGCCCCTCAGCCTAACAAGCCTAATCTGCAAGGCCATGAAATGCATCATCATGGACCTTATAAGCAAGGACATTGGCAACCTCCAAATGTTTGATACCACACGGTTTGGTTTTGTCAAAGGGAGATTATACCTATTAAACTTGGTCAACTTCTTCAAAACAGTCACCAAAACCATGGATGAGGGGAAGGGTCTATATCATGAAATTGAACTTCCAAAATGTCGAACACCATAAGTTCGAATTTGGAAGATCGAATTCGGATAACATTGACAATTCAAAACAGTGAATTTTTTCCCAGGGAAAAAATTCACTGTTCCGAAAAATACACACATAACACAATCACACCAAACACCTTCAAAACCTACACTAAACCTAACATACACCACTATCTATGCACTAACCTTAACCCAACCCTAACCCTAAAGTCCGTCACTACAGCACACTTACCTGACCCTAACCCTAAAGTCTGTCACTACCGCACACTTACCTGACCCGCGCCCTAACCCTAAAGCCCGTCACTACCGCACACTTACCTGACCCGTGCCCTAACCCTAAAGTCCATCACTATCGCACACTTACCTGACCCGCACCCTAACCCTAAAGTCCGTCACTACCCGTTCATACACTTAACTTGACCCGGTCTGAAAATGCCGAAGCCGCAGAAACGGGCAACTGAATTCTTTCCCTGGGAAAGAATTCGGGTTTCTGCGGCTTCGACATTCTCAACTTTCAACTTACCAGGTTCGGCCTTCCGGTATTCGGCATTCACAACATTCAGTTTCGTGATATATACCCTGAGGGGAAGACAGTGCACACCACCTGCCTTGACCTAGCCAATGCCTTAGACACAATTCCCCACTTGGGCATAATAGATAAAGTCTCCTAGCTAGGCAGCAACCCGCATGTTACCAGATGGGTAGCTATCTGGCTCACTGATATAACCCACTCAGTCAAAATAGGGAAACCATCTTTAGTAGTAGACCTATAACAAGTGGCATACCCCAAGGATTCATCTTGGGGCCTCTACTGTTTGGGATATACTTTTCTGAGGTGCAAGCCAAAACCAGTGGTCTGTCACTGACCACGTTTGCAGATGACTACAAGCTGGGCACTGTCTTAAATTCCTCTAGTGATGTGAACATCCTGCAAGACGGCCTTACCCAATCTAATGACTGGTGCCAGAAGCATGGCCTCAAACTGAATACCAAGAAATGCATCATTATCCTCTATAGGGAAAATGGCATACCCACTAATTATCACATTAATACCAATGTACTAAGAATGCAATCAGTCATGAGGGACTTACCCATCCAGGTTGATAGCAACCTGACTTTTGACCACCACACTGCATTCATCATATGGAAGGCTTTCTACATGGCCCACCTCATAAGTAAGGGTATTTCATCCAGGAGCAAGGAGGTCATAACATCCCTGTACTCCTCCCTTATCAGACCCATTATTGAGTACAATGCCCCCTTCAGCATGTATCTTGCCAAGCACATGCAGCAGTTGGGGAGACCACAGAGGTTCCTGACAAGAAATATCCAGGTTCTCAATCTCCTATCCTATACAGATAGGCTAAAAGCTCTGTCCCTCTACACAGTCTCGTACAGACTGCTTGGAGGTGACTTGTGTCTGGCATACAAGGCCATCTCAGACTCAGCCTTGATGGAATTGCTGCGTATCCGTAAGTCAAACTCCACTCATGCAACCCACATACAAGGCCTCAACCTAGTCTGTGACATTAATAGAACTTGTTGGCAGGATAGATTTGTGCCCCAATGACTCCCCCATCTGTGGAATGGACTCCCTCTCCATTTCAAACAGACTAGCTCACTAGCTCTTTTTAAGAGGAACCTGGATGACTGGATGGGAAACAGAAAATATATCCCCTGGGATCCCACCTTTGCCACTGCTGGACAGAGAAAACAGGTGCTAACTTTGTGGGAACATGGGTGAAATTCTTGTCTAGGCTTATGAGAGTCTCCGGGCCAATAGCCTACTATTGTCCTATGAACATGGGAACCTGTATCCTTTAGTCATGAGAAGCTTTGAGGCAGAATGCTATGACGCAATAGGATTTGGGTTCTGAGAGTAAGTGTTTTTTGGTATTTATGGTGTAACATATTTGTAGTGCATAGAGCACTGTGATTATACTCCAAAATTAGAAAAAAAGGTCAATCTGTTATGCAGTTCTGTAGAGGGCAACCAAACCATAATAGTGCTTTCAAAGGTATGTAGCAAATGTTACACATCCTAAATGTTTTGACAGTTGTGTATAAGAGAAGGGATGTTCCTTCACTCTCAGTGGTCCCTGAATGTCTTTCCTTCTATGTCCACACATATTTACAGACATCAGTCTGTAAGTACCTTATTTAAATTAGGTAAGTATTTAAAAAATGCCTCCGGGCCAATAGCCTACTATTGTCCTATGAACATGGGAACCTGTATCCTTTAGTCATGAGAAGCTTTGAGGCAGAATGCTATGATGCAATAGGATTTGGGGTCTGAGAGTAAGTGTTTTTTGGTATTTATGGTGTAACATATTTGTAGTGCATAGAGCACTGTGATTATACTCCAAAATTAGAAAAAAAAGGTCAATCTGTTATGCAGTTCTGTAGAGGGCAACCAAACCATAATAGTGCTTTCAAAGGTATGTAGCAAATGTTACACATCCTAAATGTTTTGACAGTTGTGTATAAGAGAAGGGATGTTCCTTCACTCTCAGCGGTCCCTGAATGTCTTTCCTTCTATGTCCACACATATTTACAGATATCAGTCTGTAAGTACCTTATTTAAATTAGGTAAGTATTTAAAAAATGTTCCTGATGATTAAGGCTGTGAGATGATGGTAAGCTTTGTCCTATAGTCCTGATGTGATTTCTTCAGTGGCCAGTTGACTACTGTGTGACCCTGAATACGTCTTTTAACCATTCAGTGCTCCAGGGTCATCCATGTAAAAATCCCTATTTGCTACTGATTTACCAGTTTATCAAATAAATAAAATAAAATATGTTAATTGAGATTACATGCAAACAAGTGTTTACAATGGAATCTTTGCTGCAGAAGAGGGCCTTTGATTAATTAGGTGATATCTACACAACTTCAGCAATAGTCTCAAGTAATGTAATTGTGCCAGACTCTTACTTTGTTTTGAAGAGCGTGTTGCTAGTAAGTTTCTTTAACTCGTTATGTTACAAAAGAAGGCATTTCCATATTAATTCTAGATTTATAATAGAGTGTTTTTTCATTTAAACATATATTATCGCTTAATTAGGATAATACTATATAAAATATTCTGCTAAGTTTTAATCTGGTACCATCACAGAAAAGATCAAATTCCAAAACAATATCTATCTATCTATCTATCTATCTATCTATCTATCTATCTATCTATCTATCCATATATATCTATCTATCCATCTATCTAGATCAGCTTCATCATAGTGGATCCCCTTTTTCCCATTTAATATATGAATCAAGGTATTTCATCACCTGTCACCATCTTTCTCAATTCCTTGTCACTCTTCTGACTTCTTCAGTGCTCAGGCCTGACTGTCACATGACTTCTGTCATGCAATCTAGCCGTCTTTCTGCTAGATACCCTTGTTTCCTCTTGCCTTCTTTCTGTCTCTTCCAAATCTTATTCACAAAATTATTGTTTGCTTTCCTGAACATGTGCCCAAACCCCTGTAATCTGTTTTCTTTGACATTCACCACAATTGGCTCTGCTTTGGCTTCTGTTCTTATGTCCTTATTTCTTCTTCTGCCCCACAGTGTGCAGCCTACCACATGTCTCTGGCACTTCATCTCCATCATCTCTTGTTTTGTCAGCTGCTCTTTTTTTCACTGTCCAGGTTTCTGCACCACTGTTTTGTACACCTTCCTTTTCAGCTTCTTTGGCATGTTTCTGTCAGATACTACATCAGAAGGTGTATGCCATTTGGCTGTAGTCCTCTGTTTCTAGCTCTGACTTCCTCACCAAACTTTCCTTTTCCTCAATAACCCATTGCAGATATTTGAAGCTGTTAACCTATTGCATTACTTTTCCTTTTCAGTTCAGTTTTTCTTTTCTTCTGTTACCCCCCTCCCCCATTTGCTGATATGACAGCTGTCTTGTCTGTACTTAGTTTCATCCCATTTGTCTTCAGTTTTGTATTCAATTCCGTTAGCCTTTTCTGAAGTTCTCTTTCAGACTCTGTCTGTAATGCTGCATTGTCTGCATACAGCAGCTTTGTTGATCTGTCCCCTCTGACCTCTTTGCCAATGTAGTCCATCACTAGTATGAACAGCAATGTGCTCAGTGATGAACCCTAATGCACATCCATTACCATGGGGAATCCCTATATTATTCCAAATATGGTTCATACTTCTGTGTTTGGTCCTTGTACATAGCCTGCACTAATTCTATCAGTGCTTCTGGGTCTTCATGCCATGATAGGACTACCTAAATCAGTTTCCTTGGAATCTTGTAATGTACTTTTTCAAAGTCTAGGAATGCCCAGATGAACTCTTTCCTTATTTTTAGCTTCTTCTGAAATATCTGTCTCACTGCCAACATTAAGTTGGCTGTGATGCATCTTAATCTGAATATGAACTAGGGTTGCCACTTTTTGCTGTCACTAAAACCGGCCATAGGCCACACCCCTTGCACCTCCCAGAACCTCACCCATGCCACACCCACTTTACACCATTTTGTGACATCATTGTCAAATCAGACGGGTGAGAATGCCCTCTTTTTCCATTTATGATGTCTTTTTTCCTGTGGATTTTCTGTGCTTTTTGTAAAAAGAAATAGGACCAGATTCAATAAAGCCTACACTAAGTGTACACGATATGTATTCAAGAACATTCCTAGTGCATGTTTTGTGCTTTCTAGTCACTCAGAAAGATTAAACTAAGTGTACATGTAGGCTACACTTGGTGGTAACTTTTATAAATCCCTATCAATATTTAAAGCTGCAAGAAAATCAGGAGGAAAACTAAAATAAGGAGGAAGAAGGTGTGAGTTATGCCTGCGTTCACTCAGAACAGTGTACACTTAGTGCAGGCATTATTGAATCCCAGGGATAGTAAATCTCCAAATTTAACAACTTAGCTAGTCTGTTTCTTTTTTAAACAGAATACTGGAGTTTGTACAGTGTTTTCCAGACTACTGGGCAATCAGTTTGATTTCTGAATGGTCCGAAAAAAAAAAAAAATAAAGATAGGTGGCAACACTAATATGAACTGCTCATCTCCCATCTTACTTTCTACTACCCTGCTTATTCATTTATCAATAACCATTTCCAGTACCTTCATGTAATGTAAAGGAGTTTGATAGGTCTTTACACACAACTGTCAATGTCTCCTTTGTCCTTGTACAATGACACTAGAATGTTTGCACTCCAGTCACCTCAGGTACATATTTCTCTCCATACAGCAATGATAATTCTTTGTAATAGTTTCTCCCCCTAATTCACCCAGCATCTTGATCATATCTGCTGTGACTTCATCTGAGCCTGCTGCTTTCCATGACTTCAAATTTGTAGTGCATTTCTTACTTCTTCTAGTTTAGTTCTTCTTCTTCTTTCACTGTATGTTATATCTTGAACAATTTCTATGTGGTTTCCTTAATTAAGAAGTTGCAGGAAGTATTTCTTCCTGATGCCTTTGATGTCCTGCAGGCTGGTGAGCAGGTTGTTACTGGCATTCCTTAAGAATTGTGTTGGATGACTATCTTCTTTATCTTTCTAACTTTGCCTGGCAACCTGACAGAGTTACTTTGTGCCGAATGCTAAATCATGGTCAAATGGGACCCTATGCAGGGTAATGGACCAGATCCCCCCACAGCCACTCCATTATCCCATTACTTGGCTGTCTCACCAAACTTACCAGATGCACTGTTCAAATCTGGCAGTGTGCATTTTCTTGTCTTCCTTAGTTTTACAGAGATTACAGAACTTTGGATATAATTTAAAACTTTTATTTCAAATTTTATTGCACAAACAGTAATGACCATTTGCTAAACAAAACAAAACAGTTTTTAATTGAAAAGACTTAGAAAACACAACAGTAAACTTTCCTTGAAACTCACATTCATTAAAAATGTACCTGACCAGCAGCGGATTAAGTGTATCTTGGTCACCAGCTGTTTTCAAAGCATGGAACCCCTGAACACATTTTTAGGACCATGCATAAATGCATGTATTCGTTGATTCACATTTCTGATTGCTTTAAATTATATTTCTTGGATAATGTAGTAATATTTGTCAGAGGGTAATTTAGTTTCGAAAATTGTTTCCATTAAGCAGTGAAACAAAATATAAGAACCGATATTGGAAAAAAGTACCCATTTCAGAACATTTCAAACATAGTATCCACTCAGACTGCTACTGTTATAATCAACCAATATCTATACTCAACAATTATGATTATGGTCGCTTTATCAACAGACATATCACATGTCTGATTGTGATAAAAATGGCCATGGGTAAAGTAATCCATTTTGCTCTGCATAAATGCACTCAAGTCCTACAAAGACATATGAACCACTTTTTAACTTTAAAAATGACAGGCCTATATTATTTCATCAACTGGCCACATTGTTGATTGACATTTCATCAGAAATGCCATTCATTGAACCTCCTCCCACCACTAATTATATATGCCAACTCTGATATCACACTACAGTGGGGAAAGGGCAAATTTCCTGATCCCTAACATAATGCGATCTCAGTCAAAATGGTTCAATGAAAGGCATTTCCGATGATATGCTTTTCGATTAAATAATAGGGACCCAAAAATGACTGATCCTTCTGATAAACACAGACATCCCCAAACACAGCAGTTATAGATACATTGTTGACTGCATCCTTCTCAGATGTCTGTGTAAAAAATAATAGCAAAAATAATGACCATATGCATATATTTCAAATTTCTTTCACTCAATCGCATACTAGCCAAGGTATTCCAACTTAATTCACACACACACACACACACACACACACACACACACACACACACACACACACGCACGCACGCACGCACGCACGCACACACACACACACACACACACACACACACACACACAAACTAGCCCTGCGAAATTAGATTAAAGACCCTTTCAATATGACCAGAAGAGAGCATAAAGTACTTCCATCGATAGAGCGCCCCAACCACCAACACTAATAGTTATAGCCACTCTGTTGACTCTATACACCCATTTTTTTTATAAATAAATAAATCACATGTACTTTATTGGTAGCCACTGATGAAATACATGAAATTGTAAAGTTCATTATCATCATACCATACAATTCAGCCATGTGTATCACAGTTTAAACAGAAGAGTATTTATGTGAGCATAAGCAATGTTAACCAGCTGCTAATATATGATGTCAGTATGTATGATCTCTGCAGAAGCAAAAGTCGTTTAAACAGTTCCTCATTAAAGATTAACTATTACTAATACAGAGGTAGCCTGCTCACAAACAAGTTTGCATTTCAGTGCTTCATCTATAAATGTAATGTCTGCTACCCATGAAGGATAAACTGCCAAATGTTGCATTAAAAACTAGTGTGCTGGTGATATTGCCATACTATATCTTGACCTATATTAGTTAAGCAATAGGAAGTCTAGCAAACAACAACAACAGGTCCATAGTTATCAGGCATGTAGTGCTAAAGACCATTAAGAAGCCTAGCACAACCTTCCAATTGCTACAAAGCATTATCTGGTCAAACAATTTGTCAATGTCACACACAAGGTAAATAGAGGTAGAATGATTAAAACTCTGCACCCCTTCACCAGGAAGCAGCTAACTAATGAGTCAGAAATTTAGGTCTTTGTGTTTTAACTAAATACAGAAATTATTTACAATCTGATCTTGTAGAGAAGACTGCATCACACAAATGTGATCATCATTCTAAATAAAGCAGACTATATGACTTGACAAATGTCAAAGTCTTTGTATTTGCTGGAAGCTGTAAAGAAGGTACTGCATAAATATATTACTAAAATGCAACAGGTTTAGACTATTTTACACAATTCAGGCCTAGTAAGGAATTTATTTAATATTCAGTGCAATGAATAAAGCAAAACAACTGCAGACAATATAAATGCAGCAGTAGCTTTTGTTCAACAGCCCACAAGTCATACAAAAATCAGAAATATTACTGCATATAGCATACTGTTAAAAGTTGTTTTTGGGGGGGTACATTTTACACATTACTGCTTACCCATACATGATGCTTCAACATTATAGCATAACTCCAATGCTGCTTCACTATGTTCACTGCTAGTAATTCCGTAATTCCTTAAATCTTGTGCCATCTCTGCTCCTGTTTCATAGGCTGGAAGCAGCAAAACATGAGCAAAGCCGCAAAACTTTTTTTTAATTCCTAAAGCAAAAGTACAGAGTCACAAAGTAAGTAAACCTTACTTTTAAATTTAATGTTGTGGCCAGGCTCTCCTGCCACCATGGGACTCTAGACAACTGCCTAGGTCACCTAGTGATGGATATAGTTCTATTTGTGCCATCTTCTGAGTTATTTTCTAGAAGATGATGTAGTAACTCCTTTGCTACTGTAACTGCTCTCTTAGCCTCTTTTTAGTCAACCAGTATTCCTTTTTACCCTGGTCCATATTCTCTATCTCCTACATTTCCTGCACTCCCTTCTTTCTTTTGATAACTTTCTAGACTTCTGTGTTCCACCACCAGCTTTCCCTATATGTCTTATTTCCATACCTGATTTGACCACATATCTGTTCTATAATCCTCATATATACTGTTTTGAAATGATGTCATTCTTTTTCTTCAACTGAACCCATTTCCACTTCTTCCTGAAGTATAGAGCCCTGAGCATCTCCTTGAACGCTTGTGTTTTCACTCCAGTCAACTTCCAGGCCTTCATCTTAGTCTCTGTTAACTGCAGAGTCTTCTCTGGTCACTGTTTATAGCAGACGGTGGCCATCAGTATTTTATGTGGTGGCACTGCTGTTTCACTGGGGAAACAGTTGCTGATTCTATCCCAATGCCCTTTCCCTACTAGGAAGATGACTACCTAAGTTGCATGTTGGCCACTCTTGTATATGATCTTGTGATTTTCTGTCTTTTCGAACCATATTTTAGCCACAATTTAGTCATTTACCAAACAAAAGTTGAGTAAGGCCTCTCCTTTATTCTTTGTGCTACAATTATGTAGACCCAAGAGGTCCGTATATCCTGTCCTATCTTCATCTGTCTATCCAAGTATGAACATTCAGGTCCCCTATTATCAGCACCGACTCGTGTTTTTTCTGCTTTATCTAGTAGGTACTGCAGCTGCTGCCTGAAAGCACTTTTTTCCTCACTATCACAACTCTGCTCTAAGGCATAAGCTGACATTATAAATGTTGCCCTATCTTTACACAGGAGTGTGATTGCCATGAATCCATCGCTAATTCTAATGACATCCCTCACTGTCTTCTGAAGACTACCCTCACTACAATTCCCACATCATTTCTAGCCCATCCACACCTGAGTAATGAACTCTGTACCCCAAGTCAAGTTGCTTTGTTGTACCACCCTTCCATCTTTTCTACTGGATATACAGGATGTCCATCTTCCTCCTTACAGTCATGCCTTCCACATCTGATCTGCATCTGTCAGTCAACATGTACTGAGTGCAGCAATCTTTATTTCATGTTTTGGAGTTTGATTGGCTTTAAGCCCAGTGCTTTCACTTAACAGAGGTATCCCAGATAACCCAAACTGGACAACTGGACATCAGATCACTAGTAGCTTATGGGCCTAGGGCTGCTGGACTTTATGGTAGCCACACACAGGCTAATAGAGGCACATAGACCCCTCCTCAACATTTGTATGGGTACCTGATGAAAGTCGGAGTAGGTATGGCCCTCAACTCACTTAGCACTGGCAAATACCCATGCCTATTTTTGGTGACATTAGTCAGTGTGACCAAACTAACTACAGACATTTTTTTCATCGTTGAGTGGCAAGCACTGAAATGGCACTCAGTACGTGATTCATGATCTCCTATATAGGTGGTACTGTGCAGCACAACTAATACCTAGAGAGGTTAGGTGGTTAGTTTATACAACTATTATATAAATATTTATAAATAACCTGTTCATGGCAGCTAACAGGTTCAATTTATTTATTCAATGCTACACAATAGTGTTTTCTGATTTACTTAAAGAAAGCAAATTTCACTGTTTTATTATGAAGAGATTCTTTGGGTTAGTGGGTTCTGAATTTGATACTATTAGTATTACATACATTTAGGGACTACACCAAAAGATACAGACAAATGTTTAGTTTTGAAAATTCTACATGAAGTTTTTTTTCTTTTTCTGGAATTAGTATCTGACAAGAAAAGAATGACTAAATAACACACTTACTAAAAAAAACAAAACAAAAAAAAACAAAACACCTTGATAGTATATTTGGTCCACACATGGGGGTGGGGTTATTAAAGAATATTAGTAAATGCCCCAGAGGTGGTGGTAGGTGTCACAACATGCTGCTTCCATTTTGCTCTAAGGCTTTTACCTATCAAGTAATCAATTAATGAATGTAGTCTCCATGAATCCAAACCAATAATACTGAGCCTGTTGATTAATGTGTCCCTGCAAATACTACTGAAGGCATATAACAAGTCATGGACAATTGCTACACCAACTTGTTCATTGCTAGAAGTGTTTCTGACATGTTCAGCAGGTAAGAATATGGTCCTGTTGATAATGTAGTTTTTACAACATCTATGTAGTAAAGGAGAGCTAATATTGTTTGCCTGAGGCGAATATGTTGAGTGGGAATTATTTATACTTTTCAAAAAAAATTTTTGATGAGGGATTGAATATTTATGTAGGCTTCAAGTTAGGTTCTTGATTGAAAGTGCCACCTTTAGGGAGATGGACAATGACTGCTACCTTCCATGATGTGGGGAATATTACTACTGAAATACCTTGAACAGTCAATCAGAAGATCTAGTAGGTGGAACAGCATCTTGCATCTTGATTTTACTAACATGATGGCATCTTCCATAATTTCTTGAGCATCTTCGTCATTTGTTGAGGTTTTCTCACCAGGTCTCTACTGAAAAAGGGCTCCGGCCCAGCTGGACTAACCTGGCCAACAAATGTTAAATAAACAAATACATTTGTTAGGTTGATCATAAAGCTGCTTCCTTCAAAGTTAAATTGAAACCAGAAACCCCTTCCACCCGAGATACCTTTAGAAATTTCTCTAAGACAAACTACCTACTCCTAAGTAATATATCAGTAAGCTCAAATTCCCTCCAAACTCAGTTAACTTCACTTAATATGCAGAAACATATGCCATTACACTCTACCAGCATATAATTAGCTGCATAGATACAGCAGTACCATGTAGAAACAAGTGTGGGGCAAACCCCTGAAACAACCCTCCATGGTAGAACCATAATATCAACTGGCTTTACAATAAAAAGTAGAGAATTTTGACCACAAGTAAGACAAATAATTCACAGATTGACAGAGTCCTTGTCATTGTAATAAAAAAAAAAAACAACTCAGGAGCTAAAGAAAATCCACCAAGGCCATGTTTGAGGCTAAAATAGCTACTCAAAAAATCACAAGACTAAGTTACGTTCTTGTTTCGGAAGCATAGTGTATCAATGTGCTAAACTGATTGTGAATGATATTACCTACACTGAGATTAAAGATATAGTGAAACTACTAGCCAGTAAATTCAACTCAAGCTTTACCCCTTTCTCTTCTCCATCTGTCCCACAAAATATAACAGAAATCCGTTTACCTACAGCTATCACAGTCCTAGAAGCACTACAAAAAGATAAAAGTACTGCATCAGTGGGTCCTGACAGTAACCCCAGATGCATCTTAAATAGCATGAAGCATGATTTAGCCACCCCAATAACAACATTGTTCAACTTCAGCAACATTACAGGTTTTGTACCAAGTGAATGGAGAATAGCTCATTCACCTGCATGAGACAGAACCTTCAACAGACCCAGGTAGTTACAGTCCTATAAGTCTAACCAGACTTATATGCAAAGCCATGGAAAGACTTAATATGGAGCTAATTAGTATAACATAGTAAACCTCCAAACACTGACTCGTCTTAATTTTGATTTGTCAAGGGCAGGTCGTGCTTATTTAACCTCATGGACTTTTTTGAAAAGGTCACCAAAGTAAAGGATGAAGGAAAAATGCTACACAATTCATACCTTCATTCTGCCAAAGCTTTTGATCAGGCAGATAAGGTAAATAAACTAGAAATAGACACTTACATCACCCACTGGATTGCCAACTGTCTCACAGATAGGACATGAGATCAAAAGAGAGGAAGTTACCTCCACAAAGAGACCAAAAGAGAGGAAGTTACCTCCACAAAGAGACCAATCACCAGTGAAGTTCTCCAGGGTTCAGTGCTGGGACCTCTCCTGTTGGCATCCACTTCTCTAAATTAAAAGCCAATACCAAAGTTCTCTAGCTGACCATGTTTGCAAATGACTGCAAGCTAGGGGCAGTCACTGAATCCCCAAATGACTTAGTCATTTGGCAAGAAGGTTTGTCCTAAACAAATAATTGGTGCCAAAATCATGGACTGAAACTAAACACCAAAACATTCTTTGTCTTATCATTTGAGAAGTCATCTTCCCTGAGAAATTACCACATTGGCAATATGTCCCCTGAGATGACCCAGTTGTGCAGGATTTGGGAACTTATATGGACAATGACATAATGTTTCAATGAGCATGTGTCCACTGTTAGAAGAAAGTCTTTCTATATTTTGTAACTTGTAAACAAAGGGATTGTGTCTAGATCTAGAGCTGTCATTGTCCTTTACTCAGCCCACATAAGGCCAGTCATTGAGTATAATGATCCATTTGGCATGTGTCTATCCAGACACATGGAACAATGGGAATTCCAACAAAGATACCTTACTAAAAGAAAACAAGGCCTAAACAATATGTCCTAAATGGACTGACATGAAGTGCTGTCTCTATACTTGGTATCCTACAGACTATTAAGAGGTGTCTTGTGTCTGACATACAAGGCATCCTCCAACACAAAACTGATGGACTTAATGCATATCAGCAAGTAAATGGCTTCAGAATTTCTCAGTCTAGTGATTTAAACCTCTTCTGCAACATCAACAGAATGGACTGGAGAGGCAGGTATATTTTGTAGAGGATACAGCTGCTCTGGAACAAACTCCCCATCCACATAAAACAAATGTCATCCCTATCCATTTTCAAGCACAACTTAGATCTACGGATTAGTAACTGAAAATTGACCACAGGACTGCCCCCTGTGCTACTGGTGGACAAAGAAGGCTCTTAAATGCTTTAGCCCATGCATGGGTCCCCTCAGATTATCTGTAGTATGATCCCAGTTATTACAGGATGGGTAAGGCCAACCTAACATCAAATGGGTTAAGTTAATGCAAGTACTGAATGAGAAACTGGCTAGGCTTAAAATGGCCTACAAGGGCAGCTAGCCTAGTACTTACCTATGAACCTATTTGTCAGAACTATAAATGGCATAGACATCGAGCAGGAATCTATATTTGCTAGTCTGTGTAGTAATGTGTGAGTTCCACTTCAACCTCATCTTTTATCTTGGCTAGAAGCTTTGGAATCTTTCTAATGTTCCTTTGAAGTGAAAGTGGTATTGAATTTTATTCAAGGCTTCATTGTAGCTAGCAGCGGGTGGAATGTGAATATGTGGAACTGTTCATTAAAAGTGTTTCTTAAACAACTAACCTACCACTATATCTTGTGCTTCTAGTAAAAGGGAAGATCAGAATAGTCTGACCCAGCAGAAAAATGTATGGGACTCCTTTCCCCAAAGTCCTAATCTTAACTGGTCCTGCTTGCTTTAGGAATATAATAATTTGTTCACAGGATCTGGCAAGAATTTTACATTGGTTCCTTAAATGATTATATGAATTCCAGGAAGATAGTATCTTAGTGTAGATATAGTAGGGCTTAGACTTTGTCTGAAAACATCAAAGATCAGCAAGCTTTTTTCTTTCTTTTTTTTTTTTAAAGCTCACTTGTCAGATAAGGAAGATTGGGCTTTCTTAAACAATAAATATTTAATGGGAGCTAAGTCAATGAATATCTTTAATATAGTGTTACTGGACTGATTTGGTGCATTGTTTAACTCAGGAACTGCTTTTAGTAAGGACTATTCCCGTCTCTAATGTTTATACCTACATTAGTATATATAACTTGCATAATATGAAAGTAGTTATGCATCATAAATATTTAGGAATAATTACCAATCAAATAATCTTTATTGCAGCTTAAACAACAGTGTTAAAGAAGAGCTCATTTACTAACCTTAATTCATGTTTATTCTTATATTCTTCTTGTATGACATTTATCATTATTATTAATATGTTACTTTGTGCAATGAAAAAAATGGATTTCAATGACCTATACTGGAAAACTTGGATGGAAAGACAGAATCTGAATCCTGTTTCTGTAGAGAGGCCATTGCCTCCTGCATCCTCTTTTGTAATAAGTGCTTCTCATACACGGGTGAACTACTGGTGGATGAAGATGGAACGCTTGAGCTTCAGTTGCCCAAGGTTCACACCAATGATGAGCAGAGTTCCTCCACTGGAAACCACTGTCAGTGAGTAGTGCCAGCAGTGATGCCTTTTTTTTTTGGGTGGGGGACTTCCCCTTTCTTCAGGTTTTTGTGACTGTAGAGTTGGTATATATAAGTTGGTGTGGTACAGGTGCAAGATATTTTGCCTTCTGCAAAAAATGTTTACAAAAGTGTTTTTTGGCATTTTTTTATTGTTGTTGTTTTAGTAAATGCAGTTTGGGGATTACAGTCCTCAATGATTCACCTCTGTCCACTCATAGTAGAAGCGTCACATACAACACTTGCAGACCAACTTGTCACACTAGAAAAAGAAAAATGATCTGGTTCCACACAGCAGTGAAAATCAATATGTCCTTTATTGTGGTAAGGTAAACGCTTTCTTGGAATAACATCCGCTTCATCAGACCAACAAGGATAGAATAACAGTTACATTTTTAAACACTAAAACACCCCATCAAAAATCAGATAAAATGTGTATCATAGTTGAAGCCATGTGATAAAATACATCTGTAGGATATCTAGATCTTTAAAACATTGAATAAAAACAGACTAAATGAACAATATGTACTTAAAAATGTTAACGAATACAGTAGTAAAAAATAATAAAAGATGAACTATTGAAATATATATGATAAAATATTAAAAGACAAATCAATGCTTTAATGGCCGTGCTTTAAGGAAGGGTTTCAGGGAAACTCTGTTGTTTAAACCTGGAGGTTTATCAGCTTGAAAGCGCAAAATCCATTTCTGTTCACTAGATTCTGTTCTATTATTTATGTCGCCTCCTCTCTTGGTACTATGCAGAATCTCTAGTACCATAAAGATAATTTATGTTCTTAACCCTCTTTAGCTACATGTAGTGATAGTGCGCTGGTTTCTTTAACATTCCTAATATCCCTAAGGTGTTCAAGTATTCTATCCTTAAGCACCCTGTTTGTTTTCCCTATGTAAAATGAGAAGCAGGTAGTACAATAGCAAAAATAGACATTTTTTGTTTGACAATCTGCATAAAAGCAGTATCTATCTTAAAACCCAAAGTGAGATGTGTGGAATGATTACCAGTATGTATATATGTACAGGCCATACAATTCCTGCACATATATGTACCAAGTCTATCAGATATTATAGTTGATTTAGTATTAAAGGATCGATAACAGAGCTGACTCTTAAGTGATCTATTATTTCTAAAAGCAAAATCTGGCTGTGTGCCAATGACCCCATTCAACTCATGTACAGTAGACAGAATATCCCAGTCCTTTTTAATAATATCACATGCTACATGCACATTGCTGGCAAAAGTCAATGGCATCCTTAGTTTATTCCCAGAGGTATCAGTGGAAGTGTCACTTGAGAAAGTATTGTCAGTATTATCCCTGTTGTTAATACTAGTGGGGAGGGGGGGAAAGTATGGCTGGCACTTACCTGACCTATGCCGCCATCCTTCTGCTATTTGAGAATCAATAAGTTTACTGCTATAGCCTCTTTCTAAAAATTCTTGTTTAAGTGTTTGTAATGCAACAGTGAGACTATCATCACCATTAAAAAGTCTCATAGTTCGAAATATCTGTCCTTTCAACACATTAAATTTTGTATGATTCGGATGCATACTGTCATAGTGTAGAACATTATTCTTTCTAACAGTTTTCTTATACAAAGTAGCAGACACAGTGGCTAAAATAGTTTTAGTAACTTTAACATCCAAAAACTCTACTTCTTTATCAAAATATTCATAGGTAAAACTCAAGAAGGTATTTAACTAATTTAAGTATAAAAGGAACTCTTGTAGCTGCTGCTCTGAGCCATGCCACAAAAAAAAAAATATCATCCACAAAACGTTTATACCATTTGATGTTAACCTGGTATTCATTATTTGAAAGTACATGTTTAGCTTCCAAATTAGCTAGGGATAGGTTGGTGTACTATTAGCACAAGCTGAGCCCATAGTTATGCCAACTTTTTGTGCATAATAAACATAATTAAAAATAAACACATTGTTTTCTAGGATGATTTCCAAAAGTGTGCAAATAAGTGTCACCTTAGTATCAGGGGTGTTTCTCTCACACAGTAATTCTCTAACATTTTCAATTCCCCATTCATTGAGTATAACAGTAAACAATGACTGAATATCCAGAGATACAAATAAACATTGTCCTAAGATAATTTAATTTTGTTTAGATAGCTCATTTAAAAAAAAAAAACTCTTGGTATCCTTTAAAACAGTGCTACAATTAGCCAAGGCAGCATGCAAGGTCTTTTCTACAAAGATAGAAAGTGGCTCAGTTACCCAACCTCGGCCTGAAACTATAGGACGCATAGCTGGAGTTAAAGGATTCTTATGTATTTTGGGTAGACCAAACATCAAAGGGACTGTCGGATGTCCTACCTTAAAATACTCAAACAGTTGCTCATATATCATGCCTGTTATTAATAAATCAAAGATCAAAAACTGTACTTTTTCTAAGACACTACTAAGTATATGCATAGGTAAGATGGCATATGTATCAACGTCACTGATATGACTTAACATAGATTCTATATATTTGTTCTTGTCGATAACAACAATACCACCTCCTTTATCATCTGGACATATTTCTATACTATTTAGTTCTTTCAATTCAACTAGAGCTTGTATCTCTGCAGCTGATAAATTACTAAAATTATTAGTTTACTTATCTAGAGACTTCTTTCTAAGTTGTTTTTCACAAAGGTCAATAAACAGATCTATAGTAGAATTACTAGGTGGTATGCAAGTGCTGGGCTTTCTAAATATACAATCAGCATTATTAGAATTACCAAACATAGCTTTAAGTATAAGAGCTCTGCCAAAAAGGTGTAAGTCTTTAATTACCTCTGTTATGTCCATTCTTTGAGCTGGAACAAAGGTTAAACCTCTGTTTAACACAGATAATTGTGAGTCAGTTAAAAGTTAAAGTAGAGATATTGTGAACTATGCTTGTTTGTATCTCTTTCCTGACCTTATTTCGTCCTCCTGGCTGTGTAGTCATCGTGTACACTGATTTTGCAGGCGATTCCTCAATCTGCCTCTTATAGGCAGGGGTTCTCTCAATACAAAATGTTCACGAGTGGAGCCTGATAGCACAGAGGCCTGCTCTGTGGAATTCAAGCTCAGACTGGAAGCCATGCTTGTTTTAGGTCTAACAGCTGCAGTGCTTGTGCTAGCATCAGAGTGGCTGTTTACAGCAGCTACAGATGTATTTAGGTTAACTTCTGAAACAATTCCCTCACTAACAGGAACAGTAGTAACATTGGGCAACAGTTCTGTGGGTTCTGTTGACGTGGTAGTTTTAACAGCATTTGCATATGCTGCTTGTTCATCTTAAACAGTTGAATGCAATGTAGTTCTGGGTCTTACAGAGCTCAGCCCATTTCCTCTTATATGCTGTATGTTGGTATTAAAAGTATTAACCCTTTCATTTACCCAAGAGAAGAAATTACCTTCTTTAAAATCCTTCAAATCCCTTTTTAATTTTTTGTTTTTGGTAATAGAAAGTCTCTTGTCATAACCAGTAATATTTTCAAACAGCACATCCATTTTATCAACAAGTTCATTTGAATAGGTATTGTTAATTATGTTTTGCAACTCAGTGATTTCATTAGATAGTTTTAGCTCCTCTGGTCTAAAAACTTCGATGAGGAGCTGCATATATTTAGAGCTGCACTCAAGGTTAAGTAACTGCCAGCGCCTAAGTAGCTCAGGATAAGCTTGCCCATAACTAGGCATGGTGAGAAACCTAAGTCCCCTTGGTGCTATATTAAGGCTCAGTGAAGCCTCAAGATGAAAGCGCTGCCACTGCAAGCGCTTAAACTTATAAAGTTTATTCTCCAGATTGCGATAGTCATCTCTCAAAGCTGCAGATAAATCAGGATTATCTGGAGTCAGTGATGTTGTCTGCATACAAGTTCCATTAAGTAATGGATTAGTTTGAAAGTCCAATAAAGTAGACAAACAATAGTTGTTCCTCGTATTAGATGGCAAATCCATCGAAGGTACAAAGTTGTCCAAATGATCCATTTCATTTTTCGTTTGGCAACTTGTCACACTGTTTGCATAGACATGCCATTTTTCACATTTTTTCATCCATAATGAGATCAGCCAGCAAAAGCATAGCAGCATTGTCCTAACCTCTAGTGAGGGCTGCAATAATAATAACACATTTTGCCAAATGATGCTACCATTGCGTGAATTTGAATTTACATCAGCAGTGAAAACATGATTATACATTTAATATTCATGCATTCCCACAAAGCATGACTGCATGTAAGGATGAGCTGAGGGAAAAGAAAATGAACAATGTTAAAATATGTACATCACCAAGAGTGTTATCAAACAACTCTGCCAGATGGGTTTTCTGAAGTAATTCATAAATAATGCATTTAATCTGACTTGTTTTTTTGTGTTTTACTATCAAAATTGTGACGGTAAAAAAATGTTTCACAGACCTACAAAACTAAACACGGAACAGAAACTAGGTCAGTATGTCGAACATCATGCAGATTATTCTAGTTAGGCATCATTCGACATACTGTGTCCCCTGCACCTTACACAACAGTAACTTAAGTTCAGGTTGTCAGCAGTACAAATGTACTGCACAACACTGAAGTACATGGTTTTGCAGGAGGACAAGCCCCCCTGATCTCCCCCCCATGGGGAGCTGCAACCCTCACACCCCCTGCAAGTTATATATTTCAACTTCAAAATTGCACTACAATGGAGAAAACGGTAAATTTTCCGATCCACACTGTACCGTGATCTTTTGTACTAAGGTCGATCACATATGTGGGAATGCACAGTTCATTCACTGAACTGGGGACTCACACACATGATGGTTCAGCAACACAGATTCAGCTAACTGTAATTCTACATCCCGTGGTCACTGAACCTTCACTTTAATTTTGATGGTAAACCGTTTTTGTTTCAACCTATATATTACAAAAGTTAACCGCTGCAGTAATGTGTTGGACTTTTAAAATTTATATTGTTGTAACATGGAGTAGGAGGTGGAATATAAATATAGGTGAACAACCTATTTAATACTTTTTATGAATTTCAATTCCTTAGAGAGGGGGCTGCCAAACATTTTTTTTTCAGAAATACCTGATGTTTTATACAACGGAGTAATTTTATAAGTTAATATGAATGAAATTTCAGAGACTATCATTGACCATTTTGTTGTCCACTCCATGGCTATTTTTACCAGGACATAAAAAATAACATAGTGATACAGATGCACTTTTCTTCCCACAAATATGGGTTTTTCAAAACACAAGAATAATAATGACAGATATGTCTGGAAAAATATAGGCATGTTTACATAAAGTGGGATAATTATGGAGCTACTTACTATGGTAGGTTCATTTGTTTCTGCAAAACTGTAAGAATGAAAGAGGCTAATTAGAGAAATAAAAGTCTTTGTCACAGGGAAAGAAGGAAGGAAGGTAGGAAGGAAGGAATTCGGATAACTAGACCAGAGCACTGGTGTTAACTTACTGAGCAGAGTTAAAATAATAAATAGCCAAGTTCCTATGTTAGATTCATCCCAGGATCAGACCATATTTATTGTCTGGGATAAGGTGGTGTTGAAGTGCTCCTTGGCAGTTCCCAGGAGAGGGGTTGCAAACTGTTATCATTACCCAAGGTTCAAATGTGTATCTTATGTGACCTGCAAAACAAAATAGGGTAGGAGAACATACAAAAAGTGGGTCATCAGTACTCAGTACTACCTATACTACCACTATACAGGTTATGAAATAGCTAAGATTAGGAACAACAAAATGCTTTACATGTACCAACTAAATGTCCTTAATGAATCCTACAATACAGTAAAAAGTGGTAGATTGAGCTTGAGTGCCAAATATGGGAATTATGGACCCTGCCAGGATACTAGGCTGCCACATTGGTGATGTACTCCAGTGAGTCAAATATTACCTGACAGTTAATGGAAAGGTAGCCCTTCCTCTTCCAATACCACAGTGGTGACATGGGTGCAAACTATTGCACCAAGTACCTGAGGAAAATTGTGCAATCCATAGAAAGCACATGTGGTACTACCTTGGTCCTGTAGTGACAGTGGGAAACAAATGTACTGATCCAAGTGTCAAGAGTATGTCCAGGAACTGCTGAAGTCCCCTCAAGGCAGAATTCCTGTGGGACACCCAAAAGATTCCCAGTTTGCCTTTAGGTATTCCTCATGGCAAATATAAAGAGGACTCTACAAACTGCAGTATCCACTAGTATACAAAGACCACTCATTCTCCAGTCCCTATCTGTAGGGCATACAAAACCATCAGAACCCATATGATGTCCCTGTCCACCCTAAATATATCTACAAATTACTGATCAACAAAGTTCAGATAGGTCAGTCTTTGCCTGTATCTTTGTTGGGTGGTGGGCAGCTCTAAGTGCACCTTCTTTTGACATAGCCAAAATCAACACCCCACTGCAGAAAGCAGCTAAACAATCAAAAAATCCAACCAAAGTCAAAGATTGCAAAGTAGATAAAAAATGTATGATTGAACCTTTTATTGCCCTTATTTGCACAACACAGAAGAACATCAAAGAGCGACTATGAATAACACAAAGGTGAGAAGAGCTACTTATTTACATAATACAGACACGCATTTTACCTTATTTCTCATTTATCTGTGATTATCTTAATTGCATATGACTTTTTCAGGCTACTTCAAAATGCTGCACTAAACAAG